>NC_056737.1:506539444-506801944 GCF_019279795.1 Protopterus annectens | reverse complement strand
GGCCATATAGCCCATGATCTGCAGGACAGGACTGCCCTGTGGAATGAGCTCGTCGACAGGGTAAACAATGTCTGCCTGCATAACTGCAGTTATGAGCAGGTCTGACATTGGTTTACTGACCTCATCCGCCATGCCCATCAGCATGCTGCTGCAGTTAGGAGGGACCAGCTAGCCACAGGAGGGGTCATGCCATCCAACCCCCCCGGCACATGCTGAGGAGCTCCTCACCAGCCTTGGGGCACCTGCCTGCCAGCAAAGCTAAGACCCAGCTGATGGCATTGTGGAGGTGGGTGCTACCCACACAATGGACAAGGAGCATGCAGGTAAGGTCACAGGGCATATCAGTAGACCACTGTTGATTATCCATCTGCATCTGTAAAGTTACATCATGCATATGTGAGATAAAATATGTATAGTCTGTTGCTGCAGTGTAGTAATGAACAGGTGTGCATAATATGTAGTATTGTGGGTTTGTACTGTTGATGTACTGAAATGCTGCTCCCACCCTGTACCAATGCCACAGGTGTGGCTACTGACATCACATCTCTCACACAACTATGTAGGTCCCTCTGGTATACCTCTAGGGCAGCAGCCTGTACCTGGTGAGTATGGTGTTGTTTGTTCAGGTTTATGGCCAAACCAAAAACCAGACAAATAGAAATAAATAAATGGACCAACAACAGGAACTAGAGGACGAAAACCACCACAACGAATTTTGACCTAGGTTTCGTATTTATTCAGACTTCATCAGAATAAATGTTAAAAACTATATACACACCAGAATTTTATACAGCTTAAAATGACATCATTAATCAATTAATTAATTAGTCAGTTAAAAAACTTTCATCCTACTTAAAGCAACCTGAGCACACACACACAAACAACTTGATATTGTGATAGCATACTACATTAATACATGTTCAGGTTTGCCAATACATCAGCCATGTTATGGCCATGGTATTTGCCATGCACACATTTAACACACCTGTCAACAATGCATGCTGTACATGTTCACTTATTGTTGCTATTAATTGCACTGCATCACAGTGGTCACCATGGTGGCATATCTGAAGGGTATCTAAGAGTCCTGCAATATAACTAACAACATGTCATTGCAAGATGTGTGCACAGAGATGAACATAATGGTGGGACAAATGGCCTACAGTAGGAACATGTCTGAAACATCATCGTTATACAGTGCTACAACAGTGTATATACCACTATTACAATGGCAATTGTTACAGAGCTACACAATGGCATATCACAATATCACATTCCACAATCCTTACAACCTGTAATGTGGTCCTAACATGAGCAATGGATGTGTAATATGGAATCCTATATTAGGACAGCAAATATGGAGAATACATACCTTAACAAACACTGGAAGCATATGTGTACACACACTCCAAATAACATATTGTAGAAGCAGCTTTTGAGGTACTGATAGCATTCACTCTTCATGAGTATGCACCTTCCATCAAGTACAGGTCCTCAATGTCACACTAAGAAATGGTCTGCTGTCCAAGATGTATGTCCATCACATTTGCCCACTCACCTGCAACAGAGGCAGCCATGGCTTGCACACATTTTACAAACCATGGAATGGATCCCATACCCAACAGGTAGCATGCAGGAGTGGGACATGTAGCCTTATCTCACCATTGCATATACCATGGCAAACAGTGCAGTAATGTATGTGATGATTAAGTATGGGACAACATTAATGTAGAAAATAAAGAGATGGCCATCCAAGACAGATGACAACACATGTTGCATACTGGTCACGGAGGCTGCCTAGAAACATGCTGCAACACTGAGGGAGTTGCAGAAATGTCTAGCAAGTACTGGCTGTGCAGTACCTGTGTCGACAATCACCTGGACTCTGCATAAGTGTGGCCTATGGCTTAGGGTAATCAGATGGGACAGTTGTTCCACAGGAAACATCAGCCAGGGCTCTCTACAGGTAGCATCTGCATAAAATCAAAAGTTCCCCAAAGGCATGTGTTGCAATGTGTAATGGTGTACCAAGACCAAATTCGAAACCTACAGACAGTATCAATTAATATACATGTGCTGCACAAGTAACAGCTCACTCCACCTCAGGCCCACTATCCCCATCAGTACCTTACTGGTGCCAGTGTTCATCTGTATGTTTGCCATTCATCAGCAGGGTCTAGGGCGGTACGCATTGTGTTCTGAATATGGAACACTGCAAAATGACACTCATGTGTGGCCCATAGTTGTCAAGCATCTGCAAAATGGCTGTGGATGGGGAGAGGTGTCATCCTGAAACATAACAGTGAACTGAAGCAGACATCAAATGCTTGCTAAGAATGTCTGTATCTGCACACAGTCAAGGTCATGAATTGTGGCAGACATAACCCTAACTCCACAGCAATAGTGAAGGCACTGTGTGACCTCCAAAGGCTGTGCTCATGAGTTGACCTTACGATCTTGCAGAGTTGGGGGACATTTGTAGGGCAGAGTGACCAAATACTGGCAAGTGCAGATGGGCCATGCTTGTATACCCCTTCCAGGAATAGTGACTGCTGTAGTACACTTAGTTGATGCAACAAACCATCATGTTAAGGGTGTGCACACTTAAGCACCCACATATTGTATGCATCTCAGTCAGAATCTGCACAACTAACATATTTGTTTGATATTGCATTTGATTGCGCAGGTCATATGTCACATATCAGGTTTGTATAATGATAACATATGCAGTATTGTGGCCCCATGACATATCAGGGAAGAAGGTGCCATGTCAGTAAGGGTGTGTACACTCCTCATAGCCACAGTAAGCTTTGAAGGTTGTCAGTGTAATTGTATTTTGTTGCTCATACATGCACCGCTTATGATGAGATCTGCAAATCAGACATCAGACATTCACTATTGACATCTGTCCACATATCATCCCAGGTATGTGTCAGACAACAAATAGGGGCTGTGA
This sequence comes from Protopterus annectens, assembly GCF_019279795.1. Taxonomy (NCBI): domain Eukaryota; kingdom Metazoa; phylum Chordata; order Ceratodontiformes; family Protopteridae; genus Protopterus; species Protopterus annectens. Next base: position 506,798,988 of record NC_056737.1, on the reverse strand, counting down.
GCAGCAGAGCAAACATAACTGACACACATATACACATTCAGCAATGGTGTGAACACCTGTGAGGTATGGTGCATAGTACATGCCAGAGTGCTGAACAGGTGCACAGCAATAGTGTGTACATAGGTGCAGTGTGTTGTAGGAGAAGGGGCATCACCTACAAACACAACTCATGCATCACAGAGATGTATTATGTTGGTAACAGAGATTGACTATAGCTTCAGTGCATGCTGTTGAGTGCCATATGTCATGAATGTTGAAATATGGGTAATGAGAGGTCTGTGTGAAATATCTTTGTGCAACCACACCTGCAATTGTGTGTGTGTGTGTGTGTGTGTGTGTGTGTGTGTGTGTGTGTGTGTGTGTGTGTGTGTGTACAGTTAAGCAATGATGTACAGGTCTTAAAGTGCGTTTCTAGTTTTCCCCTCACAGGTGGCGAGGTGGGTCAGGGTCCCTCCTGCAGGAAAACTGATGTTAGTGTCCATACAGACTCTGACAATGATGATAGGTGTGGTGAGGCACAGGCAGGGTTGTCAGAGGCTGAAGCTGTGCCATTGGTTGACATCCCACTGTTATCCACCCCCATCCCTGCACACAGTCACATTGCCTATACATACTCCATCACCAGTGGCCATAGATGAGGGACAGTTGTCAGGTGGTGGCATGGGACAGGACAGTGTGGTGACTATGGTAAGTGTGTCTGGACACAGCAGCCATAGCCAGATGCCCAGTGGTGTACCACACAGGCAGATGTACAGGGGTGCTCATAGGAGGGCTGCTGGTCATCATGCCCCTGGCAGAAGTGCCACAGCTCGTGTCACCAGACGCAGGTTTCAGACCATCATGGAGGCTCAGTCACATATGGAATGTTATACCAGACAGGGTTTGAGGCTCCCAGAGGGCTATTCATGCTGCTGTTATTGACAATATCCGTGATCTTGCAGGTTTTTGCAGAGGTCATGACTAGTTGGGTGGGTGAGATGGTGGGAATCCTTGACCGTGCAATGTCTGTGCTTGAGCATATGGTAGGAGTAGTGACATGATGTCAACCAAATGGCTCAGTCTAGGTCTCGGGCAAACTCACAACGCACCCTGTGCATATGATGATATCTGCGCCACATCTCTGTCATCCATAACATTGATGCAGGGGCAGGCTAATATGGTTCTGATGCAGAGGGTGACTGTACTAAGGTGTACCAATGTAATGCTGTGTAACATGTTTTCAGCACTAATGTTTAATGCTTACATGTCAAGATGTGTAGCTGTCCAGCTATGATTCATTATAGCTGTTATTAACAGTGAGAGATTGTGGTCTCCATAATGTATTCCATTTATATTGTAGGTGTCTATGTGTCAGCAGGATGTTGGTCTGCTGTTGTTTCCTACAAGGGGTATGGCACTGTGGTGACACCTTGACTGTGCCATATCCTGGGTACAGCTGAACACAAGTCACAGGTCTGTATAACAGTTACTGCATGTGCCACATGCCTGATAGGTCTGAAGCGTGTATACAGGTGAGTGCATTGTGGCTGATGTCAACAGCCCTACTACATTGGACAATGGTAAGTGTACTGGGTGGTACACACCACATGTTTGTGTATAACACACACACACACAGAGGCTTTGGTGTTGATGCAATACACAGTGTATACTATACGCATGGATGTATATACTTTTGCAGGGAACCCATTTTAGCCTATGTAATTCCACCAAGACAGAATAGGCACAACATCACATTGGGAAATAATCGGTCTGCTGGTTTAATGTAATTGATGATGGTACTGGCAGGGCATATGTCCCCTTCCCCAATGTAGTGCAATCCTCAACTTGGTAAACATAGATGTGCTGGTGTGGGTGGCACAACCTTACCGTTTGTGGGGTGTGGGGTGGTGTAGACCTGCAGGTAGTGTGATTGACAACTACTTAATCTGTTAACATAAACTGTACAGTATTACAGCCGACTAAGCGGTGGGATACACACAACAGTAACCGCAATGATGATGGCTGTGTCCACAAGATTCACACCCAGCTATATATACCAACCCCAATATCGCTGTACAGCTATAGGTTCATAGGTTCATAAGTTGGTACTAGGCTATCGGCCCTAGGGCCTATACAAGCCTAGCCATAACAATTCCCTGGTTATTTCTTCCACACTATTTACTTCCCTGGACCCGTCTAGCAGGATGACTGACGTGATCCCTGGGGTGAATTTCCTTTCTCCCATCCAGTCATCAAGGTTCCTTTTGAAGAGGGCCAAAAATGTCTGCTTGACATACATGGGCAGTATATTCCAGAGTCTGGGGAGTCTCTGGGTTAGGAACCTATCCCTCCAGCATGTTTTGTTTATTGTGATGACAAGGTTTAGATCCCTGAAGCATGTGGCTCTGAGGGATTGGGATTTCTTTAAGTGTAGCATGTCCAACAGCTCTGGGTTTGACATGGCCTTGTATGTTAAGCAGAGATCGCCTTGGAGTAGACGATATGTGACAGAGTATAGCTGGAGTTTTTAAGGCGGTCAGCATAGGGCATCTGCTTTAGGCCTGTGATTCTTTTAGTGAGCTATTTCTGTGGCCTTTCCAGTGGGGAAGAGGGCATACAGTACTAGTTTTGATGGAATGAATTTCCACAAGATGGTACCTGTGAAATGTTAGCATTTGCCAGTCAGTTCTCAGACAGATGACCACCTGGGACATGTGTTTTCTGCAAACTGAAGTAGATCCTTTAACATACACACACACTCTTACTCGGCAACACTGAGAGTAGAACCCCTATCTAGGTACTTATTGCTACTAATGTGTGTGGCCTTAATTGCACACACCTCACAGCTTTTAGGATGAGGTGTGTCCCAGGTTACTTGTTAAGTGACGAAAATCACCAGGCCTTGTACAGTATGGTAATGGGGGTTGTACTGGTTGTTTATGAACAATGCATAGTGTGACATACTGTCATGTACACTTTGACAAACACATAACAGTCATACACACATCTGAGAGACCTGGGTTTATCAGTGCTAACTACCTTGTCAGTGAGTCCATTCTGTTACAGATAAGTTGCACACAGCACATGCATCATTGGGCTGGATAGTGTAATCACTTAACTGTATGGTTGATGGTGACAGTGGTTTACGTACAGTGGACCTTGGAACATGTACTGGAGCTCCATGATGTAAAGACAGTATACCCAACACCCATACCCACATTGTATATTGTACTCACTGAAACCCATGATAATACTCTGACATACCCACAATCACACATTGACCAGGACTGCAATACAGCCCCTTGTCTATTTCAAGAGTGCTACTACATGGATATGCATCTATTGCACATGCCACAGGAATAGTAGGGTGATGCTTTGTCATGGCTCTCCTAAGGTCAGCAACATTACTATCCCTTATACTGTATGGCAAACTGTATTGTATTAGGATAATGTGACCTCAGAATGCTGTATCCTACAAATATTATGCACTTACACACATACACACACTTGCCAGAACTCAGGGGGTAACCCCTGACTATCTACTTATTTGTAAAACAGTGTTGTGTTGGTACTGCAAGCTTCAGGTAGCCCATAGGGTGAAGAGTGTAACAAGGTACATGTAATGTCCATTACAACAGCAGCCATATCTAACTATGGCAGTGGGGGCGTAGTGGGTGTGAAGGCCCTCAGGGTATTATCAACTACAGATTTACAAGCACACAGACACTGTTATTCTCAGCAATGCCCACTGACACATTTGTCAGTACTGGGGTCAATAGGTGCAGGTGTTCCTAGGTGTGTACCAGGATATTGTCCATGGAGAGATGAGAAGAGTAGGGGATGTGGGTACAGTGGTATCATGCCACCTGCCATTTGTCAGCAGGCCATCTATCCACTGATGCCACGTGAGTGATCCTCAGGGTGAGAGTTAAATGCAACATCCAATCATCTGGTTGCCTCTTGCAGAGGGCCAGTGAGGTGCTCCAATTGACATGTATGCAACATGTATTACATAACATGGTCAGTGTCTGTCTTGGAGACATGTACCCAAGCATGTTCTGTTGACTGTGGTAGCATAGTTGAGGTATCCATGGCATGTGGTGCGTACAGGGTGGGGATTCCTACATGTGGCATTCATAACACAGCTGGGCAGACATGTCAGTGTCAGTCAAGCATAGATTGCCTGTAAGCAGCCAAGATGAATACCTGACATCTGCACATCTGTACAGAGGACAGACAGACATCAGCTATCCAACTGGTTATGCAGTAGGATGAATGTTTTGAAAGACAGAAATCTGACACTGATAGTTATGCCATTACTACATGACAGCAGCCCTCAGTGACATGTCCTATACACACAGTAGTCTACAGTGAATATCCACATGTCAGATCAATATCCAGTAGCAAATACTTAATGACACACAGCTCACACACCAAGAACACGATAGTCAGGACCGGGTGTGTGGTTCCAGTACAACAATCTGCAATCTACTCTTACTTGGGAAAGGACTGTTAACAGTAGTAACGTAATGATACACTACATGCCAGTGTGACTGCATATAAGCTGGGATACTACCCCTGTATGAAACACATTCAAATGGAAAAGAGTGTTGTACAAGCCATATATACTCAGGTGTCCCAGACAGTAGACTCACACCCCTTGCTACTGTAATGACAGCATATAGCTGCATGTTATGTACATGGAATTAAATACACTTATTAAAGACGTCATTACCCTGCTATTTTATCAGACTGAAATGTGATCACTGGTTACCAGGGCTGAGCCATGCTTAGCAGGTTTCAGCATTGCTGCAATATAAATGCTAAGCAGATATGCACACTGGTAAGCGAAGCTGAAACGGTTTAAGCACCTATACATTTAACTGTACATTAGCATGGCTTACCATTGCACAAACCTGCCTTAACCACTTTGTATCCAACAGTCCTTGTTCCACCTAGAACAAGGTATACAGCCCTTGCAGGTCTTAAACCCGGAACCCTGTACACTATAGTCAGAGCAGTTAACCACTAAGCCATCACAGCTATGAAGACATTTGTTGTTTTTTTCCACTGTAACTGTCAGTACACATACTGAATAGTAGCGAACAACTGCTTTGACTTCTACAATTGTGTAGTACTTGTTAGTAGAAATATTGTTGAATCAGTATGTTGTTATATCTATATAAACATATTTTATCAGATAAATATGGTGGGATGTGTCTGGGAAGGTAAATACAACACTCATGTGTACAGATACTTAAGGATATGTGTGAAAGTGCATACCCACAACCAATATGAACACAGCCACAGTCACATATGACAAGCGTACTTACTATTACAGTATATGGACTGTGTGAACAACACCATCCTCATATGTGCCAGTCACACACTAACCCTACATATACTGGGCCAATACACAGTGTATTCCAATGCCTGGCTGTGGTATGGGACATGTGTCGGTCTGGCCCTGCAAACATGTATGTCAATAAGGTACCATACACTGGAGCAGCATGCAACATCAGATAGAACAGGACAAAGAACAATGACATCTACCACAGTCTGTACACAGGCCAAGGTACATATTCACAATATACACTCTGTCAACAATCACCATAAGTACACAGATCTCACTACTGTACACACTACAACAGAATGTCCAGGTTTTGTCCTCAAATATAAGGCCTATTATACATAACATGTCTAGCAGTCTGATATCTCACTGGCTTGTTATCAGGTATGATGTCAGTAAATAATGATGTACTGAGCATATGCACCTCTTACTGCATGACATATGTACAAAGGTTGACAGAGTTGTGGCTGGAGGCACAAACACAGGGTCAATATTGACATGTTGATGTGATATACCCATACATTTACTGCTGTAACAGGGTTTGTTGTGACATATGTCTTCTGAGGGATATGAAGTCAGCAACTCACTTGGATATCACCATGTGCTGACTGCAATCCTCAGAGTATGCTACTGCATTTCTAAAGATAGGAAATGTGTGAGTAACACAACACACGTAAGACTCCAAACACTGGCCAGTCTGCAGATAGCCTTACAGGTGAGAGTTTCCTCACCCACATAACACTGTCATGACAGAAATTAAATCGAGTAGACCAGCCATATGAGATCATATTCTGTGTCTCAGAACACTAGACTCAGTGAGATCATATTCTAAGTCTAATGTTCACTCTACATAATACAGAGAGAAGATTTGAGTAGGTCATCCCACTTAGGTTCTTCCTTCCTCTCTCCTTGCACTTTACTAACAAAAAAGAAAAAATTCATCTGCTTTTACTGTATTTGTGTTTCCTCCTACTTTATTTTGCTTTTGCATCTTCTTAAAAGTATTCAATTGTATTTATTCTGCTGCACTTATTGCTGCTTGGTAGTAGCCTGATTAAATTGTAACTGTTATTCTAAGTCTTTTGGTTTAAGCACTTGGGCTTCATACCGGCTGTTTTACATTAAGAAGGTTTGTGGTTTGCACTGTTGTGGCAGGACAGGTAGCGTACATCCTTCCAAGCTGGGAATTGCTGATTGAAAGCTCAATGTCTGCTATTCTAAAAGTGTATTAGTTCTGGTTTAAGCACTTGGGCTTTAGGCCATTTATTCTACATTAAGAAGGTTTGTGGTCTGCACTCTTGTGGGAGGAGAGGTTGGATTCTGCCCTTCTGAGCTGGGAATTTCTGGTTACAGGCTTATTATGCAAGCTTTTTCGGGCTGTTTCTTTCTGAAATTGGTGCACCTTGTTGCTGTAGCATAGGACCAGATTCAGGCCTGCTGAATCTAGGTTTGTTTGTATAACCTGAGCACTGATCCAGGCCATCTTTTTTGGAGAAGGTTCCCCTGCACCCTAGTAGCAGGAGTGTGCAGTTAGAACTTGTCTGATTGAAGACTGCTGGAACAGGGCTCAGTTCTGAGTTTTTTTCTGGTTAATTGAGTAACTTGTTTCAATCAGTTTGTTCGTTTTCTATTGTTTTCTATATAGATATAAAAAAATTGCACTTTATTCATCTGTTTTTACTGTATTTGTGTTTCTTCTTACTTCATTACTAGGGGCATTGACTACAACTCTGAACTGAGATATGTAACAATAAGCATCTTTTTATGCACATTTAAAGTGTTTTTTTTTTTTTATTGTATCTACTTTGTTTTATGAAAAAAAAATATATATATATACTTGCTTCCCACCTTTCTAAGCTAGTATAGTGCAGTTTTCAGGTTAGTGCTGAATTCAGGGCTGTGTTACAAATCTCTGTGTTTGCCCATACCTTACTTGGATAGAAGGAAGTTTCTCTGTTCACCTGTGAGAGAGGGGAGCTTTGAGCAGAATATCTGTCCCTGGAGGAGTGGTTTCAGCTCAGAAAGTAGTAGTTTATTGGCCATTTTGGGCTAATTTCTACCTCTTTCATTTCCCTGCTATAAAAACCGCATTTGCCCGATTTTGTATGCCGGGCAGCACTGGTTAGCTAGGTTATAACTATTCCCGACTTCACAAAGTCTCCTCTTCAAATTTTTCCCTTGGAACTAGACAAACTTTCAACTTAAGCACTCAAGCCATTCATTTCTCAGCCCGGTACTTGCTCAAAACTCATAGCAAGCACTTGTAAACCCTAGCACTACAGAAGGACAAGGCTCTCTATTCGACCTTACCAGCCATTCAGTAAAACAGTTTACTGTACCTATCCATGCATGTCCAAAGGGCAGTTTCTGGTGTACTCCCCAGTCTAACTGGTGAATCTGGGCATTTTAAGGCAATGTTACAACTGCTTCATGTACACAGACAACCCTCTCCTCCTACCACCAAACACTAATACATGTGAGATATGCAATTATACAGCCAAACTGGAGGCTAAGCTCTCTCAACCCAAGACTGGATCAGGCAGTCAAGAGGAGAAGGGAAATACAGGCATCACACCACCAGTCTCACATAGACCCATTTAACCAGCACCGGCAAAACACACACATAAATACACAAAAACATACTCGGAGGCTCTAAATAAAAATTTGCAAAAGCAGCAGAGCACTCCAAAGCAGACATCCAAGCAACCACCACCCCCCAACACAAACCATGAAACACATACTTCACAAAACCAGTGTGCTACGCAATCACAGCCCTCAAGGCAAAATAACATACCCAACATACTAGTAATAGGTGACTCTATAGTCAGGCACTTTGACATCCCACTCAGTAGGCTGAATAAGGAGAAGGTAACTGTTAGCTGCCTGTTGGGTGCCAGGATCAGCCACATAACACAAGCACTAAGGTCACTCCAGAACAAGTACAAATATGACTCTGTCATTGTCCATGTTGGTGTGAATGACCTGAGCTGTACCTCCCTGGACTACATGAAAAGAGACATGGAAGAGCTCTCTGATCACGTAGCCCAGGCCAGTATGACCCTGACCCTGAGTAGCATCCTGACCTCACCAAGAATGATACCACTGTATAAAGAAAAAAATATCAATTTAAACAATTGGCTAAGTTTCTGGGGTCATTCAAAGATGATCCAGTGTCTGTCTGCCTGAGATGACATGCTTGACAAACCATGCTGCTTCACTAGAGACGGCTTGCACCTGTCACCCTTAGGCTTTTGAATACCGGCCTTGGCTCTTGCCACTCCCATAGTGCCTTTTTTAGGCAAGGCTCAAAAGACAAACCCACCACCATAAATAGCACAAGTAACAAAAATATGAGGGTAATACTACTCAATGCCAGAAGTCTAAACCTCAAAATGCATGCACTCGAGGCACTCCTCAGTATAGAGAAAATTGATATATGTGCAGTAACAGAAACCTGGTTTAAGGCTCCAGAGAGCACCCCAGCACTACCAGGCTACAACTCATACTATACATTTCGGCCACAGAACCCGAACTGAAATGCAAAAGGTGGGGGAGTATCCATATTTATGAAGGATACCCACACCTCCAGGTCAGTGGCACAGCATGATGTTTCAGAGATTATCCATGTGCAACTAACAACAGGCAAAACTGCAATTCAAATTGTAGCTTGCTACAGATCACCCACCATGTCCCAGCACCCCCATTCTGCATTTCTGAAAACACTAGGTAACATAAAGGTCCTACCAAACACCCTAATATTGGGTGATTTCAACTACCCATACATTAACTGGGAGAACTATTCAAGTACTAACTCCCTTGCCCAACATTTCCTAGAATATATAAACTCAAATGCCCTGGAACAACTGGTCAACACTCCCACCAGAGGTGACAACATATTGGACCTGGTCATCACCAACATGGATAACCAGTGTTCCACACGGGAGGTCAACACCTAGCTGGTTAGATCTGAACATAAACAAATCACTTTGGATATCCACATTCCATACCCACCCCAGGACAAGGAAAACACCGTAAAAAACTTTTCAAAAGCAAACTTTATGTTACTTAAGATGGAGGTGGAAAGATTCAAAGCCCCCATGCTAAAGGATAATGCTGTCCAAGCTGCAAAATCCTTTACTAATGCATTCTACGGGCACCTACAAGAAGGCATGGTCATGCTATCCCAAGCAAAACCAAGACTCACTCCTCCAAGAAAAGGAAACCATGTGGACATAGGTCAGCAACACCAACAGGTGGAGGTCGACGTGGACGTGCAACAAGTCAGAGCCACTAAAACACACACATGATGTCAACCAAACCGCTCAGTCTAGGTTTCTGGCAAATTCACAACACACCCTGTGTATATGGTGGTACCTGTGCCACATCCATGTCATCCATAACATTGATGCTGGGGCAGGCTAATATGGTTCTGATGCACAGGGTGACTGTACTAAGGTGTACCAATGTAATGCTGTGTAACATGTTTTCAGCACTAAAGTTTAATGCTTACATATCAGGATGTGTAGCTGTCCAGCCATGATGTATTACAGCTGTTATTAACAGTGAGTGATTGTGGTCTCCATAATGTATTCCATTTGTATTGTAGGTGTCTATGTGTCAGCAGAATGTTGGTCTTCTGTTTTTTTCCTACAAGGGGTATGGCACTGTGGTGACACCTTGACTGTGCCATATCCTGGGTACAGTTGAACACAAGTCACAGGTCTGTATAACAGTTACTGCATGTGCCACATGCCTGATAGGTCTGAGGGGTGTATACAGGTGAGTGCATGGTGGCTGATGTCAACAGCCCTTCTACATTGGACAATGGTAAGTGTACTGGGTGGTACACACCACATGTTTGTGTATAACATACACACACAGAGGCTTTGGTGTTGATGCAATACATAGAGTATACTATACACATGGATGTATGTACTTTTGCAGGGAACCCATTTTAGCCTATGTAATTCCACCAAGACAGAATAGGCGCAACATCACATTGGGAAATAATCAGTCTGCTGGTTTAATGTAATTTACAGTGGTACTGGCATGGTATATGTCCCCTTCCCCAATGTAGTGCAATCCTCAACTTGGTAAACATAGATGAGCTGGTGTGGGTGGCACAGCCCTATCCTTTGGATGGTGTGGGGTGGTGAAGAACTGCAGATAGTGTGATTGACAACTACTTAACCTGTTAACATACACTGTACAGTATTACAGCCGACTAAGTGGGGGGATACACACAACAGTAACCACAATCATGGTGGCTGTGTCCACAAGATCCACACCCAGCTATATATACCAACCCCAGTATCACTGTACAGCTATACAGTGGGGAAGAGGGCATTTACACTTCTAGTACTAGTTTTGATGTAATGAATTTCCACAAGATGATACCTGTGAAATGTTAGCATTTACCAGTCAGTTTTCAGACAGATGACCTCCTGGGACATGTATTTTCTGCAAACTGAAGTGGATCCCTTCACATACACACACACTCTTACTTAGCAACACTGAGAGTAGAACCCCTACCTAGGTACTTATTGCTACTAATGTGTGTAGCCTTAATTGCACACACCACACCGCTTTTAGGATGAGGTGGGTCCTAGGTTACTTGTTAAGTGAAGAACATCACCAGGTCTTGTACAGTATAGTAATGGGGGATGTACTGGTTGTTTATGAACAATGCAGTGTGACATACTGTCATATACACTTTGACAAACACATAACAGTCATACACACATCTGAGAGACCTGGGTTTATCAGTGCTAACTACCTTGTCAGTGAGTCCATTCTGTTACAGATAAGTTGCACACAGCACATGCATCATTGGGTTGGATAGTATAATCAGTTGCCTGTATGGCTGATGGTGACAGTGGTCCCCATACAGTGGACCATGGAACATGTACTGGGGGTACCATTGTATAAAGACAGTATACCCAGCACCCACACCCCACATTGGATATTGTACTCACTGAAACCCATGATAATACTCTGACATACCCACAATCACACATTGATCAGGACTGCAATACAACCCCTTGTCTATTTCAAGAATGCTACTACAGGAATATGCATGTATTGCACATGCCACAGGGATAGTAGGGTGATGCTTTTTCATGGCTCTCCTATAGTCAGCAACATCACTATCCCTTATACTGTATGGCAAGGTATATTGTATTAGGAGAATGTGGCCTCAGAATGCTGTATCCTACAAATATTACACACTTGCACACTGTTAAATAAAAACAAAGATAACAACACAGGAGGCTCAGATGCAAAAGTTTACTAGTGTACACCAGGAGGCAAAAAACGTACAAGTACATAATTTTGTCTGACATGATGCAGGAAGTACACAATTTTATATAGGTTTAACATTCAAGCTGTGCCCACCTTACTGACGTGGTTAGTCACAGGGCACCTACATCACTATGGTCTACAATATTCTATTCATAAGAAAAAGCTGATGTTATACATTTTAAAAGTTTTCCCATGGGAATAATACAGCCTTGCAAAGCACCTGGTCAGTTATAATGTCTTTCTGTAAATGTTACTCCTTCAAGGTTTCAGGCCTGCTCGAATACAATAGTTGGTTCAGTCTTGTAATACACTTCTTTGTTCTTCTTGCAACATTACTTCAGCAGCTGTGTCTTATCTTGGTAACATTCACAAGGCCAATTGTCCCAGAGGAAGGAAGAAGATTTTCAATGCTTTATACATTTAATTTCCTGACCCAGCAGATAATCATTAGTGAAAAACATAAGCTTGCTGAGCTGGCTACTGCCAGGGTCAGAGTTCAAATACACTGCAGCTCCAAAGCTTCAAGCAATTACATGTAAAATCATTCTTATTGCCATATTGTTAATAGAATAAAATGCATTATATACTTTTTGCTTTTTAACTAACACTTTATATGTGTTCAAATACATATTTTTCTAACATTTTCCTCCCTTTTAATACTTTTTATTCTATTCTGAAATATAAACACTGTTATATCGTCCCCTAGCCTTCTCCCTTAAGGACTTTCAACTAGGCAAGTCATTTAGTTTATACTTCGGAAAGAGTTTTGTCTGAAATTAATTGTTCCAATTCAATGACTTGGTAAAAAATTTCAGTTACAGATATATCAATAAAATCTTTGATCAATCTTTTCATGCAGGGGATCCCACAACAGACACATGCTCCCAATAGGAGCAGGCCAACACAAATAGCAATCAAGATGTTCATTAGGATGGAACCCCACCCACCAAACAGACCCTGGAAAAATTTCTTCAGTGGGTTTGGGCCTGGTTCAGTCATGGCCGATACCTGCTGTATTACCTCTAGGTGGTCATTAATTTCATGTCGATTGTCTGGTATAAACGAACAGCATTCTTCTTTGATAAGCGCGCACATACCACCTTTTGCCGCTAGGGTGAAGTCAAGAGCCATTCGGTTTTGTAGCACAACAGTTCTCATCGCATTCAGTTCATCAGTCACTAGTTCGAGAGCAGAAAAAGTTGCGTTACTCATTACTTCGAGAAGTTTCGACAGTTTTCTCAACTCCCAGATCGATTTGACTGCTCCATATGCTAGAAGTATTCCAGCCCAGGATATAACACTGTCACTCAAGTCCATATGAGTCAATTTTTCTTTATCTTTTACGGAATGATGGTCCTTCAAACCAGCTTCGATTTTTCCCACTGGGTTCACAGGTTTTCCGATTGGACCCTCAGGTTTCCGGGCTACATCTCTCACATTTTGTATCTTACCTAGAGGCAATTCTGCAGTATGCCTTATGACCGGAACCAGATAACCCAAAAAACAACTGCCGGACCAATTCTCAGGTAGCCATTTGTATGCCTTTTTCCCACAAACAAAATAACAGTTTTCTACTTTAGTACTGATGCGGGTTAATTCTGAATGAAACATTTTCTTGTCTATAACAGACAATTGTTTATGTAAAACAGGATTTCTCTGCACATCACTTAATGTTGTTTCCATTAAACTCAAATATGAATCATAATTTGTGTTACAAACAGTGCCTTTATCTTTAGCTTTAATATAGCATTTGTAAGATATGGTTATATTACAGTTACTCCAACCTACTTGAAGTGCATCATTTTTGTAAAAACATACAATTCCCTTCTGTGTAATAGGCAAATACAATGCAATTTTGTCCTGGGATCTTACAGAACCTGTATCAAAAAGTAAATTCTCCCAAGTCTCATTTATCCCCAAGGGGACAGCGGACATCAACAGTCCTCCATATGCTGTTGGTATAGCAGTACAAACCCAGCAATTTGAAATGTTCATAGTCTCTACATATACACGCTTCATAGCTAGGTATGTGTTAAAGTTTGGATGCCAGTCTATAGACAGTTCATCACGTCTCTCCACTTTCACTTGTGTGGTTACATGTAGGAAAAACCACAACAAAAGGAAGGTCATCACAATCATAGTCAATAAATGCATAGTCAGCAAGATGATTAAACAACATCTTTGGGGTTGATCTGTGTTTTTACTCGATTTGCTCTTGGCCATCCTGCCTTTGTTGTGTGTCAGTCACAAAATGTTTATCAAGCTGAAAATTCTTTACCGGTTTACAGTGCGTCAGATGGACCCAGGACAACCTCTCAGCAACTTTGACTGCAGTACGCGTCACCAACAGTACCTGGTACGGTCCTTCCCACTTTGGACTCACCCAATTCTTCCTCTTCGTAACTTTCAACTACATCCAGGACACTGGAGTCAGCACTACTTCCAACGGTCTGGTCTGTCTTTTATCTGAAAAAGAGTTCAACTGCAAAACAGTTTTATTTGTTAACAGTTTCCTCATATAGCTAGCTAATGAGCTGTAAGCCTCTAGTTCTGCAGGCATGAGAGCTTTCCATTGTGGCATATAATATGCCCTTCCAAATATCACTTCAAAGGGGGTCAAACCCTTTACGTTTGGAACTGTTCTCATGTTCAGCAGTGCCAAAGGCAAACAGCAAATCCAGTTCTTCTGTGTTTCGCTTACTAACTTCCTCAACTTGATTTTTAAAATTCCATTGTACCTTTCCACCAGTCCTGCAGACTGTGGGTGGTAAGCACAATGATTCTTCAAGGAGATCCCAAAGAATCTCCCAAGTTGGTGAATCGTCTGATTAACAAAATGTGTCCCATTGTCACTATAGATTCTTTCCGGCATGCCAAATCTAGGAATTATTTCTTTTATTAGGGCCTTTGCCACTGTTGCTGCATCTGGATTTTTAGTTGGAAAAGCTTCTACCCATTTGGAAAACATGTCTATAATTACTAAATAGTATTTTCCCTTCACATTTATTCAATTCTATGAAATCCATACAAATAGCGTGGAACGGATATGGTGGTATAGGAAAACTCCCTTGCTTGGGTTTGAATGCCCCTTGTGCATGATGTTTGTTACAGATATGACATGCTGCACAAAATTTTTGTGTATAGTTTGTGAATCCATATGTCTGGAATATTTGATTTACTAACTGTACCATCCCCCCTGTTGAGACATGGCACTGCCCATGGCTCAACAAAGCTGCATATCTAAATAAATTAGATGGCAATATTGTTTTTTTCTCTTTGGAGACATAGAGTCCATCTTCGAGGATTGCACCTCGTTTCTCCCATTTTTGTTTCTCTGCTTTTGTAGTTAATGTCTGCATTGTTTTTAACATTTCTAGATCTAAAATCTCAGAGGGCTGTAATTTCTCGGTTAAAAGTAAAGTTTCTGAGTCTCAGGCTGCTTGCTTTGCAGCTGCATCAGCTTTTGCATTTCCTTTTGAAATTGTATCCTGTTGTTTTGTATGAGCTAAACATTTACAAATAGCTACTTTAGTAGGTAACTGAATGGAATCTAACAAGTTCAAAATAAGTTGTGCATGATTAATCGGTTTACCATTAGATGTTATCATTCCCCTATTTTTTCATTGTTGTGCAAAAACATGCACTGTAGAGAAAGCATACTGACTATCAGTATATATGTTCACACATTTATCTTTCGCTAGAGTGCAAGCCCGTGTTAAGGCTATCAGTTCTGCTGCTTGAGCAGACAGGTTATGCTGTAAGGGTTGGGCTTCTAAGATCTCTGTATCTGTGACTACTGCATACCCTACTAGATTTTTCCCTGTAGGACCCTTTCTGCATGAGCCATCCACATAAAATGTCACCTCGGCATCATCCAAGGGCATATCAGTGAGGTCTTGTCTGGGCAAAGTTATTTGCTCAATTTCCTGCAGGCAGCTGTGTGGTGTGCCATCCACAGGAGTTGGAAGTAACGTTGATGGATTTAATGTTGTACAATGTTCAGTTACCATATGAGGTTGGCTCAGCAGTATGGTCATACATGAAAGATGTCTAGCAGGAGATAGATATGCTATTTTTTCTTGCAGTAAAATTATCGCGACTGCATGAGGCACTCTCAATGTGAGAGGGTGGAATAATACCACTGAGGCCGAAGCATGTACTGCCATTGCAGCTGCGACTACTGCTTGCACACAGTAAGGCAACGATCGTGCCACTGGGTCTAACTGTGATGAATAGTAAGCTATGGGGCGTTGCTTATCCCCATGCTGTTGCGTCAGAACTGACGTCATGTATCCCTGTTTACAATCTACGGTCTGAAAAAATCTTTTGTGGTAATTTGGAAGTCCTAAAACTAATGATGAAGCTATCAATTGTTTTAGTCTGCAGAAAGCTGTTTCTGCTTCAGGTGTCCATTGTAATACATCTTGTGCTGCCATTGGTGTTTTATATATTAAATCAGCCAGTGGAGCAGATTCTAAAGCATAGTTTGATATCCAGCTTCGACAAAAATTAGTCGTTCCCAAGAAAGACATCATTTCCTTCTTGGTTGCTGGTTTAGGTGCCTGTAAAATTGCTGTTTTTCTGTCTTCGTCTAATATTCTACCTTCATTGGATATTACATATCCTAGGTATCGAACCTGTTTTTTCCAAAATTGTAACTTACTTTTGTTTACTTTGTGTCCCTGTGCTGCTAAAAATTTCAATAATGCTATCGTATCCTCCCTGTATTGATGCTGGGTGGGGGCTGCTAGCAAAATGTCATCTACATAAAGTAGAATCTGACTACCTCCTGGTGGGGTAAACCCTGCCAGGTTGCTTGCCATTTCTTGTGCAAATATCGTTGGACTTTCACAATATCCCTGCGGTAGCCGAGTATAGGTATAGGTATATCTTTTACCCTGAAATGTAAATGCAAACCAATACTGGCTATCAGGATGTATAGGTATTGAAAAGAAAGCATTGCTTATATCTACCACAGTGAAATATTTTTGTTGTAGCTTCAAATCATTCAACAAGGTGTGTGGGTCTGGCACCGTAGGTGCTCTGGGTATTATTGCATTGTTTACAGCTTGTAAATCCTGTACCATCTGCCATTCCCCGTTTGCTGTTTTAACAGGAAATAGAGGGGTATTACATGGTGAATCAAGAGATTCTACCAGTACTCCTTCCTTGAGTAATGCTGCTATTATAGGCTTGATTCCTTGCTCTGCATCTTTCCTCAAGGGGTATTGTCTTTTCTGTGGTCTAAATGCTGATTTTGGTGTAATAGTTACTGGTCCTGCTGTTTGAATAAGTCCTACATCTGATTTGCCTGTTGACCAAAGAATGTTTGGTATGTCACACAAGGCTTTTTCTTCTTCTTCTAATAAGAATGCTAATCAGCTGTCTTCACTAGTTTGTAAGTGTACAGCTGGATGTGTCTGTGTTAGCCAATTCAATTTCTGTTTTTGTATTCCCTGTTCTGATAATTCTAACTCAGTTTGTTTTTCCCATCTTGTTACTTTTTCTCCTAAGTCTGCCCATTTCATACTCTTGTTTTTTGTTAAGCTAACATGTGGTAATCGATTAGATTTGTACAGTGTCATGAATTCCTGAGGTAGTGAACAGCCTACTACACTGTTTCCCTCAGTATCCCAATACAAGATTCGTAATACTAATCTGTTAGCAGGATTTTTGAATAATTCTTGCTCATATTCTTTGTCAGGTCCTGGCATGCTACAGTAGTATAGAGTACAATGTAACAAATACTGTTGGTCACTGTCAAGGGAGGGGGCCTTACTGATGGCTACATTCATCAGTTCCTCGGTTACTGCCCCTGGACCAGTCGTAACTAGGTCCTGGCTGTACCAGTAAAAAGTTTCACCCTCCGGTCGCACCACAAAAGTATCCATTTGTCTTTGTGCCTCCATACCCTGCATAGTGGGAACTACCACTATGCCAAATATCTCCATAAGATCTCTTCCCAGTAAGTTTACTGGACATTTTGCAGAAACTGCAATTTTACTTTTCTGAGTCATACCCAAAACAGGGCCAGTTATTGCTATATCATGGGAGAGTGGCTCCCTATATAGCTGTCCATTTGCTGCTTTCACTAATATATAATCAGGTGATTCGGAATATTCTGGCAACTTTGAGGGGTGTATCAAAGTCCGTGACGCTCCTGAGTCACACACGAATTTAACTTCCCTTCCTTCCACCAGAAGTGTAACTTCCGGTTTTGTGTCTGCCAGATAGAGCTCCAAGCTCAGTAATGCCAAATCTAAAATTTCACTTTCTTCATCCTCTACATCTGCTTGCACTTCCTCTGTTCCTTCCACTACATTTACATTTGTCCTTTGTTTGTTAGCCTTTCCTAATGATTTCTGACTTTCATCACTATCATATAGTCAGTCCTCATCACCCTTGCTTTCTGTAGTCACCTTTTTATTTAGCCTGCAATCCCTTGCTAAATGTCCTTTCTTTCCGCACTTAAAGCACTCACCTTTCTTTTTTCTCTCTTCAAAATCTTCTGACCTTTTGTCAGATTGTCTATTTCCCTGGGCATTTTTCTTACCCTTTTACCTGACTGTACTACAAAGACCTCAGCTCCGTCTTCAGCTGTGAAGACCTGTGTCTTCTTTTTCTTTTTACTATTAAAGTGTCTTTCAGCATGTCTAGCATATTCAAGTAAGGCTTGTAGCCTACTTGTTCGATGATCTATCATATGCTTTGTAATAAAGCTACTGATAGGTGCAATGCAACCTTTCAAAAATGCATTTTTCAGTTGCTGTTCATACGAGGTATCATGTGTCTGATTTTCAGGAATAGCCATACCACTATGTTTATTGAAACATTCCAACAATCTACCATAGCACCCATCTACAGTTTCATTCTCTTGTTGTATGCATTGGTTAATGCAAGTCCAATCTGCTCTAGGTTTCCATTTCTCAGAAATTCAGTCTGTAAGACCTTTTACTTTGTTGTCTTGTTCTGCGTCACTATGTGGGAGTGGTTTAAGCTCTGCATTACGAGGATTCCAGGTGCCACAAATCATGTGCCAGTCTGGACCCACAATCTGTCTAACTACCTTTTCTACTTCTTCCCCATTCAAGTGGTAGCTTAGTCTCATACCTTGTAAATCTTGTAAAAACTTTGTGTAATTAACTTTTGGATGAGGGATTCCCTCTGTAGCTTTCCGAATATCTTCCAGTGTCCATGGTCTGTATACTAGAAGAGTTGGGTCCTGCCCTTCCTGTCCTGCCTGAGGATTTGGTACCTCGATTAGTGGACAGATTTCTTCCTCACTCTCCTCTAGTGTGTTTCTCCCTACTTGATATAAGTCTGTGTCCCCAAGTGTTTTACGTGTCCGGGACCTAGTTTCAATAGGATCTCTAACAAATGGTTTTAGTGTTCTTGTGACTTCAGGATAACGTGGAGGTGGACCAGCTTGTCCTCCTGCTTCATATCCTGAAAAAGGCATTGGTGGGGGTGGAGGAGAAGGAGCCATCGCTATTACTGTATTATTATCCTCTTTATCTAAAAATAACGTCTTAGCATTTTTAGTTTTTTGTTCCCTTTGGTTTACTTCCTCAATCCACCTGTGTGCCTGAGGAATGCCTAATCGCTGTTGTTTTTTTGCCTGACCTTCTGCGTCAGATTTAAGCTGTTTTAAAAGTTTAACTAATTAAATTTTATTTAATTTACCGTCAAATCCGTATTTATTAACCCATTTTGTATAATACCTTACATTATCAGCCCATTGTAATTGTATATATTTTGCGTCTTCAGTTAGGGGCAGATCTCGCGATGTTTTACTGCACTGATTTCCCATTCTAAAAGAAAATGTTACGTAACCCTTCTCACCACGTGGTATTTCAGTTCCTTACACAGTTTATCTAGAATAACTGCCTACCTTATTCTGTTTCCCTGATCCCTGACAAAATATACAGTAATTTCCTTTTGTCCCTGATCTGTATAACAAATCTTCCGACAATAGTATTTTACTGCAACCTAGTCCCTGATCTAAAACAGAAAAAAGGCAAATATCTTCCTACCTGAGCCTCCTGAGTCGACCAGTTCGAGACCGCTCTTCGGCCGCAGATCAGAAAGTGGCCAGCCTCTCAAAATGACAGTTCAGTCGGAGGTCTTTTATGTTTCAAGAAGAACTGTTTCGGTAGCTTCTCCTGCGCAGTGTTCGACCACCGGTACACTCTGATCTGTAGCTGTCTGAGGGTTTCTGGTTCAAGGAGGACCAAACTGTTAAATAAAAACAAAGATAACAACACAGGAGGCTCAGATGCAAAAGTTTACTAGTGTACACCAGGAGGCAAAAAACGTACAAGTACAGAATTTTGTCTGACATGATGCAGGAAGTACACAATTTTATATAGGTTTAACATTCAAGCTGTGCCCACCTTACTGACGTGGTTAGTCACAGGGCACCTACATCACTATGGTCTACAATATTCTATTCATAAGAAAAAGCTGATGTTATACATTTTAAAAGTTTTCCCATGGGAATAATACAGCCTTGCAAAGCACCTGGTCAGTTATAATGTCTTTCTGTAAATGTTACTCCTTCAAGGTTTCAGGCCTGCTCGAATACAATAGTTGGTTCAGTCTTGTAATACACTTCTTTGTTCTTCTTGCAACATTACTTCAGCAGCTGTGTCTTATCTTGGTAACATTCACAAGGCCAATTGTCCCAGAGGAAGGAAGAAGATTTTCAATGCTTTATACATTTAATTTCCTGACCCAGCAGATAATCATTAGTGAAAAACATAAGCTTGCTGAGCTGGCTACTGCCAGGGTCAGAGTTCAAATACACTGCAGCTCCAAAGCTTCAAGCAATTACATGTAAAATCATTCTTATTGCCATATTGTTAATAGAATAAAATGCATTATATACTTTTTGCTTTTTAACTAACACTTTATATGTGTTCAAATACATATTTTTCTAACACACACATATACACACTTGTCAGGACTCAGAGGGTAACCCATGCCTATCTACTTATATGTACAACAGTGTTGTGCTGGTACTGCAAGCTTCAGGTAGCCTATTGGGTGAAGAGTGTAATAAGGTACATGTAATGTCCATTACAGCAGCAGCCATATCTAACTATGGCAGTGGGGGGTGTAGTGGGTGTGAAGGCCCTCAGGGTATTATCAACTTCAGGTTTAAAAACACACAGACACTGTTATTCTCAGCAATGCCCACTGACACATTTGACAGTAGTGGGGTCAATAGGTGGAGGTGTTCCTAGGTGTGTACCAGGATATCGTCCATGGAGAGATGAGAAGAGTAGGGGATGCGGGTACAGTGGTATCATGCCACCTGCCATTTGTCAGCAGGCCATCTATCAACTGATGCCATGTGAGTGATCCTCAGGGTGAGAGTTAAATGCAACATCCAATCATTTGGTTGCCTCTTGCAGAGGGCCAGTGAGGTGCTTCAATTGAAATGCATGCAACATGTATTACATAACATGGTCAGTGTCTGTCTTGGAGACATGTACCCAAGCATGTTTTGTTGACTGTGGTAGCATAGTTAAGGTATCCATGGCATGTTGTGCGTACAGGGTGGGGATTCCTAGATTTGGCATTCATAACACAGCTGGGCAGACATGTCATTGTCAGTCAAGCATAGATTGCCTGTAAGCAGCCAAGATGGATACCTGACATCGCACATCTGTACAGAGGACAGAAAAACATCAGCTAGCCAACTGGTTATGCAGTAGGATGAATGTTTTGAAAGACAAATATCTGACACTGATAGTTATGCCATTACTACATGACAGCAGCCCTCAGTGACATGCCCTATACACACAGTAGTCTACAGTGAATATCCACATGTCAGATCAATATCCAGTAGCAAATACTTAATGACACACAGCTCACACACCAAGAACATGATAGTCAGGACAGGGTGTTTGGTTCCAGTACAACAATCTGCAATCTGCTCTCATTTGGGAAAGGACTGTTAACAGTAGTAACGTAATGATATACTACATGCCAGTGTGACTGCATATAACCTGGGATACTACCCCTGTATGAAACACATTCAAATGGAAAAGAGTGTTGTACAAGCCATATATATACTCAGATGTCCCAGACAGTAGACTCACACCCCTTGCTACTGTAATGACAGCATATAGATGCATGTTATGTACATGGAATTAAATACACTTATTAAATATGTCATTACTCTGCTATTTTATCAGACTGAAATGTGATCACTGGTTACCAGGGCTGAGCCATGCTTAGCAGGTTTCAGCATTGCTGCAATATAAATGCTAAGCAGATTTGCACACTGGTAAGTGAAGCTGAAATGGTTTACGCGCCTATACATTTAACTGTACGTTAGCATGGCTTACCGTTGCACAAACCTGCCTTAATCATTTTGTATCCAACAGTCCTTGTTCCACCTAGAACAAGGTATACAGCCCTTGCAGGTCTTAAGCCCAGAACCCTGTACACTATAGTCAGAGCAGTTAACCACTAAGCCATCACAGCTATGAAGAGATTTGTTGTTTTTTCCAATATAGCTGTCAGTACACGTACTGAATAGTAGTGAACAACTGCTTTGACTTCTACAATTGTGTAGTACTTGTTAGTGGAAATATTGTTAAATCAGTATGTTGATATATCTATATAAACATATTATATCAGATAAATATGGCGGCATATGTCTGGGAAGGTAAATACAACACTCATGTGTACAGATACTTAAGAATATGTGTGGAAGTGCATACCTGCAACCAATATGAACACAGCCACAGTCACATATGACAAACATATTTAATATTACAGTATATGGACTGTGTGAACAACACCATTCTCATATGTGCCAGTCACACATTAACCCTACATATACTGGGCCAATACACAGTGTATTCCAATGCCTGACTGTGGTATGGGACATGTGTCGGTCTGGCCCTACAAACATGTATGTCGATAGGGTACCATACACTGGAGCAGCATGCAACATCAGATAGAACAGGACCAAGAACAATGACATATACCACAGTCTGTACACAGGCCAAGATACATATTCACAGTATACACTCTGTCAACAATCACCATAAGTACACAGATATCACTACTGTACACACTGCAACAGAATGTCCAGGTTTTGTCCTCAAATATAAGGCCTACTATACATAACATGTCTAGCAGTCTGATATCTCACTGGCTTGTTATCAGGTATGATGTCAGTAAATAATGATGTACTGAACATATGCACCTCTTACTGCATGACATATGTACAAAGGTTGACAGAGTTGTGACTGGAGGCACAAACACAGGGTCAATATTGACATGTTGATGTGATATACCCATACATTTACTGGTGTAACAGGGTTTGTTGTGACATATGTCTTCTGAGGGATATGAAGTCAGTAACTCACTTGGATATCACCATGTGCTGACTGCAGTCCTCAGAGTATGCTACTGCATTTCTAAAGATAGGAAATGTATGAGTAACACAACACACGTAAGACTCCAAACACTGGCCAGTCTGCAGATAGCCTTACAGGTGAGAGTTTCCTCACCCACATAACACTGTCATGACAGAAATTAAATCGAGTAGACCAGCCATATGAGATCATATTCTGTGTCTCAGAACACTAGACTCAGTGAGATCATATTCTAAGTCTAATGTTAACTCTACATAATACAGAGAGAAGATTTGAGTAGGCCAACCCACTTAGGTTCTTCCTTCCTCTCTCCTTGCACTTTACTAACACAAAAGAAAACATTCATCTGCTTTTTCTGTGTTTGTGTTTCCTCCTACTTTATTTTGCTTTTGCGTCTTCTTAAAAGTATTCAATTTTATTTATTCTGCTGCACTTATTGCTGCTTGGTAGTACCTTGATTAAATTGTAACTGTTATTCTAAGTATTTTGGTTTAAGCACTTGGGCTTCATACCGGTTGTTTTATATTAAGAAGGTTTATGGTCTGCACTGTTGTGGCAGGACAGGTAGCTTACATCCTTCTAAGCTGGGAATTGCTGACTGAAAGCTCAGTGTCTGCTATTCTAAAAGTGTATTAGTTCTGGTTTAAGCACTTGGGCTTCAGGCCAGTTATTCCACATTAAGAAGGTTTGTGGTCTGCACTCTTGTGGGAGGAGAGGCTGGATTCTGCCCTTCTGAGATGGGAATTTCTGGTCACAGGCTTATTATGCCTACTTATTTGAACTGTTTCTTTCTGAAATTGGTGCACCTTGTTGCTGTAGCATAGGACCAGATTCAGGCCTGCTGAATCTAGCTTTGTTTGTATAACATGAGCACTGATCCAGACCATCTTTTTTGGAGAAGGTTCCCCTGCACCCTAGTAGTGGGAGTGTGCAGTTAGAACTTGTCTGATTGAAGACTGCTGGAACAGGGCTGAGTTTTGAGGTTTTTTTTTGGTTAATTGAGTAACTTATTTCAATCAGATTGTTCGTTTTCTATTGTTTTATATATATATATATATATATATATATATATATATATATATATATATATATATATTGCACTTTATTCATCTGCTTTTACTGTATTAGTGTTTCTTCTTACTTTATTACTAGGTGCATTGACTACAACTCTGAACTGAGATATATAACAATAAGCATCTTTTTATGCACATTTAAAGTGTTTTTTTTTATTGTATCTGCTTTATTTTCTGAAAATATATATATATACTTGTTTCCCGCCTTTCTAAGCTAGTATAGTCCAGTTTTCAGGTTAGTGCTGAATTCAGGGCTGTGTTACAAATCTCTGTGTTTGCCCATAGCTTACTTGGATAGAAGGAAGTTTCTCTGTTCACCTGTGAGAGAGTGGAGCTTTGAGCAGCCTGTCTGTTGTTGGAGGAGTGGTTTCAGCCCAAAAAGTAGTAGTTTATTGGCCATTTTGGGCTTATTTCTATCTCTTTCATTTCCCTGCTATAAAAACCACATTTGCCTGGGTTTGCTTGCCGGGCAGCGCTGGTTAGCTAGGGAATAACTATTCCCGGTTCCACAAAGTTTCCTCTTCAATTTTTTCCCTTGGAATTAGACAAACTTTCAACTTAAGCACCCAAGCCATTCATTTCTCAGCCCGGCACTTGCTCAAAACTCATAGCAAGCACTTATAAACCCTAGCACTACAGAAGTACAAGGCTCTCTATTCAACCTTACCAGCCATTCAGTAAAACAGTTTACTGTACCTATCCAGGCATGTCCAAATGGCAGTTTCAGGTGTACTCTTCAGTCCAACTGGTGAATCTGGGCATTTTGAGGCAATGTTGCAACTGCCACATGTACACAGACAACCCTCTCCTCCTACCACCAAACACTAATACAAGCGAGAGATGCAATTATACAGCCAAACTGGAGGCTAAGCTCTCTCAACCCAAGACTGGATCAGACAGTCAAGAGGAGAAGGGAAATACTGGCATCACACCACCAGTCTCACATAGACCCATTAAACCAGCACTGGCAAAAAACACACATAAATACACGAAAACATACTCGGAGGCTCTAAATTCAAATCTGCAAAAGCAGCAGTGCACTGTAAAGCAGATATCCAAGCAACCTCCACCCCTCCAACAGAAACCATAAAACACATACTTCACAAAACCAGTGTGCCACGCAATCACAGCCCTCAAGGCAAAATAACATACCCAACATACTAGTAATAGGTGACTCTATAGTCAGGCACACTGACATCCCACTCAGTAGGCTGAATAAGAAGAAGGTTACTGTTAGCTGCCTGTTGGGTGCCAGGATCCGCCACATAACACAAGCACTCAGTTCACTCCAGAACAAGTACAAATATGACTCTGTCATTGTCCATGTTGGTGTGAATGACCTGAGCTGTATCTTCCTGAACTACATGAAAAGAGACATGGAAGAGCTCTCTGATCACGTAGCCCAGGTCAGTATGACCCTGACCCTGAGTAGCATCCTGCCCTCACCAAGAATGATACCATGGTATAAAGAAAAAAATATCAATTTCAACAATTGGCTAAGTTTCTGTTGTCATTAAAAGGGGATCCAGTGTCTGTCTGCCTGGGATGACATGCTGGACAAGCCACTCTGCTTCACTAGAGACGGCTTGCACCTGTCACCTTTAGGCTTTCAAATACTGGCCAAGGCTCTTGCCACCCCCATAGTGCCTTTTTTTAGGCAAGGCTCAAAAGACAAACCCACCACTGTAAATGGCACAAGTAACAAAAATACTACTCAATGCCAGAAGTCTAAACCTCAAAATGCACGCACTCGAGGCACTCCTCAGTATGGAGAAAATCGATATATGTGCATTAACAGAAACCAGGTTTAAGGCTCCAGAGAGCACCCCAGCACTGCCGGGCTACAACTCATACCATACATTTCGGCCCCAGAACCCGGACCGAAATGCAAAAGGCTGGGGAGTATCCATATTCATCAAGGATACCCAGACCTCCAGGTTAGTGGCACAGCGTGATGCTTCAGAGATTATCCATGTGTAACTAACGACATGCAAAACTGCAATTCAAATTGTAGCTTGCTACAGATCACCCACCATGTCCCAGGGCCCCATTCTGTATTTCTGGAAACACTGGGTAACATAAAGGTCCTACCAAGCACCCTAATATTGGGTGATTTCAACTACCCAAACATTAACTGGGAAAACTACTCAAGTACTAACTCCCTTGTCCAACATTTCCTAGAATTTATAAACTCAAACACCCTGGAACAACTGGTCAACACTCTCACCAGAGGTGACAACATATTGGACTTTGTCATCACCAACATGTGCGACTGGTGTTCCACACCGGAGGTCAACCCCTCGCTGGTTAGATCTGACCATAAACAAATCAAACAAATGCTGTCCAAGCTGCAAAATCCTTTACTAATGCATTCTACGGGCACCTACAAGAATGCATGGATCGTGCTATCCGAAGCAAAACCAAGACTCACTCCTCCAAGAAAAGGAAACCAGTCTGGTAGACCCCTGCCATAAACAAGCTATACAATAGAAGGAGGAAACTAGTACAGAAATGAGTAAAATCCCAAGAAGGGAAGACATCCCTGGTCAATATCAGCAAGAAACTTCGATCCCTCATAAAATTGTCCAAGGCGAGCTTTGAAAGAATACTTGCCAAGGATTCCAAAGATAACCACAAGCATTCTTTAGCTTTGTCAAGTGTCTAAGTGGCAATACTCAGATCTGCTAGGAGTTAGTGCAGAATAGCACAAAATACACTGAACCAAACAATATTGCCAACATCCTGGCAGACAGGTTCAGTGCAAACTTCACCCCCCTCTCACCCCCAAAAGGGCCATAACCATACCAAAAGAATGTAGAACCCCTAAAATCACAGGCACTCAGGTTAAAATAGCCCTCTCCAAAGCCAAAAACACAGCATCAAAGGGACCAGACGGTGTCCCAGGCTGGGTTCTACATGGGCTAAAAGACAAACTAACCTCTCACCTAAACACATTGTTCAAACTGAGCCACTCAACAGGCTACGTACCCATAGAGTAGTGCACAGCAATGGTTATTCTGCTGCACAAAGGTGGAGCCACAACAGTCCTCAGGGACTATCACCCTATAAGCCTGACTAGCTTGGTCTACAAAGCTATGGAGTGCATAATCATGGAATTCATTAACAGAAACATTGGGAGCCTCCAAACACTGGACCCTATCCAGTTCGGCTTTTTTAAGGACAGATCATGCCTCCTAAACCTGGTGGACTTCTTTGAGACAGTTACCAAGGCATTAGACAAGGGAAAGGTGGTACACACAACTTACCTAGACCTTGCAAAGGCCTTCGACACAATTCCCCATTCTGGTATTATAGAGAAGCTCACCAGCCTGAACATAAACCCCTATGTCACAAGATGGGTTGCCAGTTGGCTCATGGACAAAACCCACATGGTGAGAGTTGCAGGAGCTAGGTCTGACTCTAAACCAGTTACAAGTGGCATTCCCCAGGGCTCAGTCCTAGGATCCCTGCTGTTTGGCATCTACTTCTCAGAGGTACAGCCAAGCACAGGAGGACCATGCCTGACCAAGTTCACAGACGACTGCAAACTAGGGGCTATAATTGACTCACTGGCTGACACAGACATCCTCCAAAAGGGTCTCACTGAGACAGATACCTGGTGTCAAAATCATGGCCTCAAACTAAATGCCAAAAAGTGCATAGTTATTCCCTTTGGAAATAAGAAAGTACCTACAAACTACCACATAGGTGGTAGCCCCTAAATATGAAAAATGTAATAAGGGATTTGGGGACCCAAGTAGATAGTAATCTCTCCTTTGATAATCACATTGCCAAAGTGGTTAGAAAATCCTTCTACATGGCCCACCTAATCACAAATGGGTTTGCATCCAGATCAAAACAGGTTATTGTGCTCCTCTACTCATCAATCATCAGACCCATCGTAGAGTACAATGCCCCATTTGGGATGTACCTTACAAGACACCTGCAATAGCTGAAAAGACCACAGAAGTACCTCACCAAGAGGATCACTGGCCTCAAACAGATGCCCTATGCAGCTCAACTGAAGAAACTCCAGCTGTACTCAGTTGCATACCACCTGCTCAGAGGTGATCTCTGTCTGACATACAAGGCCATGTCCAACCCAGAATTGATGGACATGCTCCACCTAAAGTAAACCTTATCCCCTCGAGCCACACGCTCTAAGGATCTAAACCTCACTACAACAATAAATAGGATGTGCTGGAGGGATAGATTCCTGTCCCAGAGACTTCCCATGCTTTGCAACAAGATTCCAGTCTACATTAGACAGAGCTCCTCGCTAGCACTCTTCAAGAGAAACCTTGATGAGTAGAGGGGAAACAGAAAGTTTACCCCGGGGAGCACTTCAGTGGCTCTGCTGGACAGAGGCACAGGGAACTAATCTAAGGGGGTGGCAAAAGCCAACACATTCTGGCTAGGCTTATAAATGCCTTTGGGCAGATAGCCTAGTACCTACCTATGAACCTAGGAACCTATATCCACACAAACCCTGTTAAACCAACTTTACTAAAAATGTAGAAGAGTAATACTTACATTCTGTCTCCATGTACGGAACATCATGTAAGAGGTATATCCAACTACCCTGTGTGGTTTTGTTTGTCAAACACCCACATGAAGTCCTGCTCACACTGAAGGAAAAGGGCCAACACCCACATGAAGTGCTTAGTTATAGGAGTGTGTTTCCATGCAATTTGCTATAAGAATGATACCACAGCTGTTCCACATGCAGTTAGCTAGTGGAGGACTGCAATTCATGCACAGGCCATCAGCTGATCATGAGCATCACTTACAAAACCCAAGCTGCTGCCTAAGCAAAGCAGGTGTAGTCTTCCACATCTATCAGATAAGGAGTGGGAGAGAGAGAGAGAAAGGAAGGGAGTAGGAGGTTAAGAGCCAAGGATGTTTGTGTATGATCCATTGATGGTGAGTGGTATCTGGGCATTATGACAGTTGCCTATATTGTGTACTAATCCATACTGTCACATGGTAATTGCACATGGCTGTACACATTTATGGCTGAGGATTGTCTGCAACAATCTGTACAATGTTTGAAAAATGTTGGCCTTGTAATGTTGACAGTGGGATATGTAGCTCCTCAATATAATGATGTGGCAAAACCCACACTGCAATAGACCCTGTCATTACACAGTCACCCCAACAGGACAATGATAACACACACTTATCAGTACTGAGTTTCAACTCCCTATCTGACTATGTATTGGTATTACATTGTTATGCAGTTATTGCACATGCCATAGAGCTTACATGTTAGAGAGCTGTCCAAAGGTATCTTTGAAGGTGAGTGACATCAGCAACAGTGATAAAGGAGGGATAAGGGAAGTGTAGTACATGTGACTGTCCAGAAAAGCAGGTGTCAAGGAAGACACAACCACACACTCTCAGGAAATCACACACATTATCACAGTTGGCAAGGTCAGGATTAGAACTTCTACCTAACTAGCTTGTTACACTACAATATTATGTAGTTATTACACGTGCCACAGAGATTTTCATGTTGATATATGGCAAAGGGTTATTTCAAGGTGACTGACATCAGCAGATGTGCTACAGTAGGGCAATTGGAGGTGTAGTGGGTGTGAATGGTTTCAAAATCATTAATCTCCACACATGCACACAGACACACACACACACACACACACACACACACACACACACACACACACACACACACACACTTGCTAGTACTGACATGCATGGGTTCATTGCTTCATAGGTGTGTAGTAGTTGACTGTGCCAGAAGGCTGTACAAGGCTAGGCAAAGGGAATACCTTGGCATCATGCTACATGACAATGGTCTCCAGTGTGGCTCAGGGGTGTAGTCCCTGGATTGGCCCACACAGGTGGGTTTTGTATTCACCATCCACTCATCTGAGTTACTATTGTGGGTGGCCAGTGCTGTGCAACGCTTGCCATGTATGTGATCTATATTCCATAACATGGACAGTGTCTGGCTTGTGCACATGTCCCACATGCATATTCTGTGATGTGTGATAGTGTATTTGGGGTCTCTGTGGCATGTTGTGTGGATAGATTGTTATCATCTGATGTGGCACTCCTGACCTCATGTGGTGAGACCTAGCTATGGAACTGAGGTCGTGCCTGCACCTACAGTGACAGCATTATAGAGGTATTCACTGTAGTTAGTGGCATGTCCATGCAAGGCATAAGGCATGGTACTCCCTTTGTGGGTTACATTTTCAGAGTCTACATTTGTTGCATGCGTCCAGTGGGGAACACAGCAAAAGACCACTGTAAGCATTTATTTGCCTATTGTAGGGATGGAACAGGGTGCCATGTCATTTTACTTGCTGGATAGCACACACTCAGTCAGGAGATGTTGCACATCACAGTACATTTTGATGTCAGTGGCAGTGTTGTGGTCAACAGGCATGTAATCCACTGTAATCACACTGTGTTTACTATCTGTGGGCAATATGCAGGGAACTACCAATATAGTGGTTGTTGCCTAGCCAAGTGCATTTGTGTATGAGATATGGGTAGAGAGTGTTCTCTGAGTAATATAAAGGTTGCCTATATTGTTCACCTATCCATAATGTCACATGTAGGGCTATGGATTGTCTACACCAGCCTCTCTGCTGTTTGACATCTGCTGTCCTTGTAAGGTAGGCATTATGACATATAGCAGGTCCTCAATATAATAATTTAGCAAAATCCACCCCACAATGCATCCTGTCATTACACAATCACAACAACCTCCATACAGGATACTGATGACCAACACACACACACACACACACACACACACACACACACACACACACACACACACACACACACTTGCCACTTCTGAGATTCAAACTCCTACCTAACTATGTATTGCGACTATAGTGTATCATATTTATCGCATGTGTCACAGAGCTTACTAGATGGATACTGTTCCAAGGTACTTCTAAGGTGAGGAACATCACCAGCCCTTGTAAATACTGGCATTGGGTGATGTAGTGGGTGAGAGATCCCAAAAATAATTTTACCCTAATCACACATTTACATTTCCCAGGGGTGAGGTTCAAACCTCTATCTAACAACCTTTACAGGCCATTATGTTACACATTTACCACATGCACAACTGACCTGACATGGTATAAGCTTCGCAACAGATACTTGTAAGGTGGATGACAACTGCAGGACTGCTAAAGTCAGGCTCTGAGATGTGCACTGGCTGTAACTGAGGACAAAATCTTTAACATACACACACACACACAAACACTTGGCATGGATGAGATTCAAACCCATAGCTGTATAGTTACTGCTATTATATTGTTCTGCATTTATGGCATGTACCATGGAGCTTATAGTGTAGCTAATCTCCAAAGGTGTATTTCAAGGTAGATTACATCAGGAGGCTTACTAAAGTAGGGCAATGGGAGGCATAGTGACTGTGAATGGCCTCAAAAGCATTACTCTACACACACAGACAGAGTTGCATAGTTGCCATGTCTGGGATTAGAACTCCTACCTAACTAATACATCACACTATAGCATTACACAGTTTTTGCATGTGCCATTGAGTTTACAGGGCTGAATTTTGTCCAAGGAGGTATTTCAAGGTGCCTGACATCAGTAGGCTTGCTAAAGCAGGGCAATGGGAGGCGTACTGACTGTGTATGACCTCAAAAGCATTACTCTCTACACACAGAGTTTCATAGTTGCCATCTCTGAGATTAGAACTTCTACCTAAGTAGTACTTCACACTATAGCATTACACAGTTATTGCACGTGCCATGGAGCTTACAGGGCTGATTTTTTTCCAAGGAGGTATTTCAAGGTGATTGACATCAGCAGGCTTGCTAAAGTAGGGCAATGGGAGGTGTAGTGACTGTGACTGGCCTCAAAAGGATTACTCTGTACACACACAGAGTTTCACAGTTGTCATGTCTGGGATTTGAACTCCTACCTAACTAGTACATCACATTATAGTATTACGCAGTTATTTCATGCACCACAGAGTTTACAGGGCTGAATCTTGTCCAAGGAGGTATTTCAAGTTGCCTGACATCAGCAGGCTTGCTAAAGTAGGGCAATGGGAGGTGTACCAACTGTGAATGGCCTCAAAAGCATTACTGTCTACACACAAGCACACACACAGAGTTGCACAGTTGCCATGTCTGGGAGTAGAAATCCTACCAAACTAGTACACCACACTATAGCATTACACAGTTATTGCACATGCCACAGAGCTTATAAGGATGATTCTTGTCCAAAGGGGTATTTCAAGGTGACTGAAATCAGCAGGCTAGCTAAATTAGGGCAATGGGGAGTGCAGTGTGTGTGAATGGGCCATAAACCATTCCTCTGGAAGCACACACACAACACTCAGTCACACACAACTTTACATTTGACAGGACTGTGTATATGACTGCTGGATGAATAATGACTTGTACTGTCATGTTACACAGTTATCACAAGCACCACAGACACTGTAGTGCTGAGGGCTACCAGAAGCAAATGTCAATAGTGATAAACATCGGCACATAATGTGATACTGGCCAATTGGATATGTGGTGGGATGGGATAGGCCAAATGATGGGAAGCTCTTTGTCACTGTCTGTTTCTCTGTTTGTGTATGTTTGACCTATTATAGTGTAATGTCCTTGGATATATGTGTGTATTCCTATCCGATGTCTGTGCAAAGTATGACTGGTGTGCAATGTGGTGTGTGTGCACAGAAATCTGCGACTGACATATATGTATGGTCCACTGTTGTTGTCAGACATGGGCTTCATTTCTGTAAGTGTGGGAGCATGCCCAGTATGACCCTTCTGTATTTTGTTGTCAGACATGGGCTTCATTTCTCTATGTGTGGGAGCATGCCCAGTACGACCTTCTGTACTGAATGTGTGAATCCATTCCAGGTAGGTTGTACTCCAGTGCAGGCATTTGTGTTCTACAGTTCTACACCTGCAGCTAACAACCTGTTTCTGCAGGATATCTGTAGATAGGGTGACAATATGGAGTCACAATGGGCAAAGGATAGTGGGATCCTGTAACTAATCGTGTCTGTGCTGCTTGTGCTACATGGTTTTGGTGTTAGCAGACATATTCAGACATATGTACTGCTTTACACTGTGATGTATTATGTCATCAACTACTAACAGATATACTTATTTGCTCACAGTAATTTCCTGGGGAATGCAAGATAAATGAAGCTGTGTCCAGTATTGTGGTCTGCAGCCTACATATTCTTGCACACTCATGCAAGAG
Organism: Protopterus annectens; assembly: GCF_019279795.1. Classification (NCBI taxonomy): domain Eukaryota; kingdom Metazoa; phylum Chordata; order Ceratodontiformes; family Protopteridae; genus Protopterus; species Protopterus annectens. The sequence goes on along the minus strand of NC_056737.1, from coordinate 506,765,647 downwards.
GGTGAGCTGCAGACACTTGCTGATGGGTTTGTGTAAATGGTCCAGCACCTTGGTACTGTGGTGGCTGAGGATCCCCTGCTTGTACATCTATCAGTGTGACAGAATGGCCATATCCTGATGTGGCCATACCTCTCGGCTGTACAGATTCACACAGGTTACACAAAGACAGGGCTTATATATATCTGGTCAGTTCCCCTTCACATTGTGGTTTACGAGCAGGTTTGTAGCCACCCATTCCTAGGTTTGCAGACAGGGATAGTATGGGCACACATCAGAGTTTCAGACTTCACACACTCCATGGCATCCATGCTTCTACCCCCCTCTGTTATTCTATCCTCTTCCTAACATTATGCAAACAATATCTGATAAGTACCCCTATAGTTATCCCTTCATCCTAGCGGTATTTAGGGGTTGGTCCACAGTTCATACAGTAGGACATGGTGTGCATGCTACTGGGATTTGTTGACATGGCCTTGCATTTGTGTTCTGTAGGCTGTGTTATGTCATTATTTGGGATTCCATGAAATAACATACATTAGCAGTATGGATGAGGCACAGGCCTTTGACAGAGGAGTGTAGGGCATTTGGTAGTGATGTAGGCCATCTGTAACAGGCCAATGCGTTCTGTCACTCCTACAGTCCCAGGCTGCAAGCCACTGGATTCCCCTGGAGTGACAGGGTAGGTGTGCAAGGTGTTAATGTCAATAGTTTCTGTTCTTATTAATCCATTGGTGTGGATGCTGGCAGGGTGCTGCTTACAGCTAGGGATACACCTGCATAGGACACCTCTTCAGCATGCTGCATTCTGTGGATATTCCCATACAGAAGTGGGGGTCATACTGTACTCATTCTCAAAAGCACGGATATGACTTGTGATGAACCTGTGGCTGATGGTGGGGTGAGCTGAGTGTATGAGTGCTATGGAAGCTTCTTGCAGCTGACTCACAGATATACGTGGGACATTCCCCTTGTGCTGGCTTGTGCGAGGACATCAGCGTTTTTTTAGTACTTCATAACTGTGCCTTTTGTGGTCTTGCCAGTGTTTGGCCAGACTACATCAGTATTCCATACTACACAGACAACTAATGTGCTGCTAACCTGTATGTACAATTCCAAATGTGTGGCCATTTGAAGTAACATTTTATACACTCTCTGTCTAGGGTACTTCCATCTGTGTACTGTGTGTATGTCTGGGCCCACATTCATGCCATGTCCATCTTTCAGATGGTGGCAGATATTACACCCGAACAATTGGTATGGATTACTGCTGGATTGGGTCTTGCTGGGATGCACTGTGTTTGGCACTGCAGTTATCAGAACTTGGCCCTGTCATCAACACTACTGGCCATAGGCCACCAGGACACAACCCTCCATGCCTACATGCTGACCACTTCCACACAATATACAACACACAACAACCTAACACACAGAGCCCTGCATATTTTCCACATGCAACACTCTATCCTGCTAATTTGGCCAGCTGAGATAATCTGTGCTCCACTGTTATTATATCACATGTACATGTTACTACATTTCTGTGTAGGATTGTGGGGGGGGGGCACACCTGACAACTGTAAGCATTTGCTATGACTGCACTGGTATTTCAGGTACTCTGTGGGCTTCCATTTCATTCTGTATTCTGACCTATCATGCAAACTAGAGGCATGTCAGTGGAGTACAGATCTTAGGTTTTATTGACCTACATTTCAGTTTCAGACTTCTTACCCTTCAGAACTAACATCCAACTGTCTGAACTGTTGTAGTCTGTTTGTGTAGGTGTGGAGGGGGGGGGGCTGTTCTCCATAGCCATCAATCAGATGCCTTAGCACAGCCTTTCTTTGTGGTCATCTACATCTGTCCTGCTGGCTGAGACTGCTGTTGGGTATGTGAGCCTCCTTGACATGCATGTGTGTGTGTCCTATGGACACATATTTGGCCCATCACATGTCCTGCAGTGGGATTTGTCACCTTGTCTAGTACTGTCTACTATGTTGACACCAGTATTTTTTATGGAATTTCATGCTGCCCATATAGATGTCTACTATCTGCTGCCATCCCATCCAGCCACCCAGTTTCCTTGCATGCTCATATCCGTACCATAGATGCAAGTAGCAGAACATACTACTCCATTCAGCAATTGATAGGGAGAGTGACTTACCTTGTGGCTGTGCCAGTATTGAGGATGGTGCCGGAGGGCTGACTATGTTGGATGCACATAGTACACTCCCTATACATGGTTAAGTACAGGTAGTGTCATGCTCGGTATCCCTTTTACTGTATGTGCGAGTCAGAGAGAGGTGTCATTCCCTGGGTTACTACTGTGTCCGTGTATGTGCTATGCATTGCTTCTTTGCCAAGGCCTGGTCATACTGTGCATGCCTCCTTCTCCCTACTGGGGCAGGCACAGGTTGTTCTTCCTTTGAGTCACTCTGTGCCTGTGCCGGCCTTGGCAGTGGTGGGGGGCTGTGTGGCCCTGCCTCATGCTGTTCCTGCTGCAGCTGTTTTCGCAGGATCATAGTGTGTAGCATGGCACATACAATGACAATTTGGGTACATGTAGCTGGTGAGTACTGCAAGGCTCCACCAAATATGTCCAGGCACTGGAACTGTGATTTGAGCATCCCACACACATGCTCTATTATGATTCTGGCCTGTGCGTGTGCCTCATTATGGAGTTCTTGTTCGGGTGTGTGTGCATTTCTTATGGATGTCATCAGCCACGGCTCCAGTGTGTAATCAGCATCCCCCACTAGGTGGCCGTATGGGATGTCCCCAATGGCAAATCTCTGGTACAGCTGCATCATATAACAAAAACCACAAGCGTATTGAAATGTTGGTAGCCTCTTCAATCACGAACCAGCATGTACAAAAGTTATGACTTTAATGTGAACGCTTTCAAAGGGATCTATGTCCCAACTTCATCAGACAAAGATACAGTTTAACAAGCACACCTTATATATACATGTTAATAAAATATTAATCAGTCCATTAAACAATTAATCAATCATTATGCTATCCAGTAAAAGAATCTGTATTTAAAATAAAAGTGCATTAGTAAGTATTATACAAGCACGTTTGAATTCATACACCAACAACCTGTTACTAATTCTGAAAAATAACTTGTTGTAAATGCTTTAAAAAATTTTAAAAATGTGTATAAATAACAAATGTCTAAATAAAACATGACATAAAAATTAATAAGCACAATACAAATATTGTGAAGCGAAATTATTAAAATAATAAAATAGGATAAATAAAATGTTTACATTAAAAATACAGAAATACCCATGTCTCATCTACGTAACGCCTTAAGCTTTAAAACACTTTTAATTGAAACGTGTTTGTTTAACCTGGGTAAAATGTATGCCGAAGTCCTAATCTGCCATAATAATTCCTGTTCTTCTAATATTAACTGCCATGGCCCCCCACTTGGGTCTGAACGAATCTGTTGTAGTACTGAAAACGCAAACCTGTGAGTTGGATACTCAACCACATGCCTTGCCAGGGCATTATTACTATCAGCCCTACCAATACTATAATTATGTTCGTATATTCTTTGTTTCAGCTTTCGTTCAGTTTTCCCTATATAGAAAGAGGGACATGAGTCGCAACATGCGACATAAACTACTCCTTTAGAGTCACAGTTAAATTTACCATTTATTTTGTACGTTCTATTATTAATCTTCGTGGCAGTACCTATTTTAATAAACTTACATTGTGGGCAAGTCCCACATTTCCTCATACCCAGTGGTACACGCTGTGTGCATTTAACCATCTTATTACTGTTACTTTCTAACATACCTTTAAGATTCAACCCTCTCCTATAGGTGAACCCAGGTCTAATACCCAGTGTTTTGCAAATCATTTGATCCTCCAAAATGATTGCCCAATTTTTAACAAGAATTTCTTTAATTCTCATGAAATCTAAGGAGAAGGTAAACATAAAATTCAAGTATTGGCACTCCTTCTTTCTTAATGGCTGCCCACTCTGTGTGTCATAATGAGTCGCAACGTTATTGCTATTATTAAAGACTCTGCCTGAAAGAATTGGCTTAAAATACCCTGACTCCCCCTTTACCCTCACCTCAAGGGTGACATCAGTCAGGAGTTTATGAGGATAACCTCTTCTCAGAAACATGGATTTTAGTTTCTCGCATTCTTCATGAAAATCAATGTCATCGTAGACCATTCTTGCTGCCCTTACCAATTGGCCCTTAACAATGGCCTTCTTCTGGTGGTAAGGGTGATTGCTTGAATAATGCAAGAATGCGATGGAATAAGTAAGTTTTCTGTAAATAGTAGCCTTATACTGTCCCTTAATCATGTCCTTAGTCACCTTCACATCTAAATATGTGATATAATCTGTACCTATATTATATGTGAATTCAAGGAAATCTGTCATTGCTGTGATGCTAAATATAAAATCTTGTATAAGTTCTGCCTCTCCCTTCCATACCAGGCACATGTCGTCCTGTTATCTAGTGTACCATAGGATGTTCTCTTAGAACAAACTGTTTGTAAATAAGTAGTTTCATTCCCAATGTGCCATGACACTATTGGCAAAGCTTGCACCACAGGGTGAACCCATTGCCACCCCTGTGTTTTGTAAAAAGATTTCCTTGTTGAACATGATATAATTGTTCGATAAAACCAAATCAAGCAGAGTCTCAACCAAATAAACCTTATTGTCTTCAACCTTTTTAAAAAGCATGAACTCCCTGGTCCATGCAATCCCTATGGTCTGCGGAATGGCCGTATACAAATCTTTGACATCAATAGTCAAAAAGATAATGTTGTCACTGTATTCTAATTCATTAATACTTTCCAAAAAGCTCCAAGAATCCCGACATATCTGTGGCTCTTCGCTAATCATAGGCTTCAGAATATTATCTATGAGTTTGGCACATGCATATGCAATAGAGCCTCTTCCGTCCACAATAGGTCTAAATGGTGGATCCAAAAGACTTTTATGTAACTTTGGGGTGCCAAATATTGTCGGGATTCTATGAGCTGACATAGACAAGTACTGAAACATGTCTATGTCTATAGACCTTTCTAAAAACAAGTCATCCAAGACACCTTTAATTCTTTCATAAGCTGTGTTAACCTCATTAACACTAGCCTAAGTGTATGCATCCGAGCCAAGATAGTTATGTATCTTTCTTTCATATACTGTTTGGTCCATAAAAACTAAACCCCCTCCCTTATCAAGTTTCATAACTCTGATATTGCACTGGTTCAGTAACCCAATGAAATCCTTTTCTTCTTCACTGATATTAGTGATACGAGTTTGCCTACCGTCTTTCCCATCCCACAACCTTCTCAAATCAACTTTGCACATTTTCTCAAACATGCTTAGGGTAGGCTGTAGTGGGGGGTTAAAAACACTGGAAACCCTTAGAGTATTAGTTAAAGATGAATTAACTCCCATCAAAACTGCTAAATTCAGTTTACGCACATACAACTTGAGGTCAACGATGGTTCTAACAACATTAGCCCTTTGGCCTGGAATAAAAGAAAGATCTTTGGCAAAAAAGTCAACCATATTTTGTTCGATTTCCAACACAGTATAATTAAAGATTTTAAAGTCTCCTCGTGAACTAAACAAAATATGTGGACCTCCAAGTTCTAACTCAGTCATCTCCTTCTCCTGTTCCTGCGGTTCCCCCTCTGTCCCTGGTTCCTTTGGTTGTTCTGGTTGCTGTGCCCTGGGCCATTGTCCATTTGAAAACCCTGATTATTATCATGATCATTACAGTCCCGATCATTGGCCCCTACCTGATTAGTACCCTTTTGACGGGCATTGTTGTTTCTAATCCTCTCACTACGACGGATAGGTGATGCATGAATGTTCTCAGCATTAGTCCTTGTGTCATTATCATTGGGTACAGTATCAGGTCTGTTATTAAAAGAGCCTTGAGGTACATTCATATGCGAAACCATAAGGGGTGGGGGTATGCTTTGTTATGAGCATATTCAAAAACATCTCTGTCAATTTTCTTTTTCTTATTGACCAATAATTTGTTCATTGTAGCATCAATACTGGTGCAAATTCTACCATAATCATACTTATACTTGGCAAAATTAGGATCCCTACATATAGCGTGTTCCATCATCTCACACTCTGTTTTAAGACTAATAATTTCACCATTATAAAAATTAATTAAAGCATTCAAAAAATCAAAGCCTTGTTTGTCGAACAAGGCTAAAAGTTCATGGTGAAAGGTAGAATTGCCTATTAAACCAGCTGGAAATCTCCACTGCCGTAACCCCTTAGGTATAATCTTCTTAGAGATACATTAATGGAAATAAGCTACTTCAAGTTGTAACTTGTGACACTTAAACAGTTTTTGGTCAAAATTGTTTAACAAGACAGTTATATTACTCACAGTTGCATCAGCATCTAGCCTGTCTTCATCATTTACTGAATTGGCAAAAAAATCCTTAGCGTTGAGGAAACTAGCCATAGAAGGTATGCTAGCATCAATGGCTAACTGCTGTGAATTGTTCATAACATTCCCGGGCATCAGCCAAATTTAACTGTGACTCAAAGGAGTAGTTTATGTCTCATGTTGCGACTCATGTCCCTCTTTCTATATAGGGAAAACTGAATGAAAGCTGAAACAAAGAATATACGAACATAATATTGTATTGGTAGGGCTGATCGTAATAATGCCCTGGCAAGGCATGTGGTTGAGTAACCAACTCACAGGTTTGCGTTTTCAGTACTACAACAGATTCGTTCAGACCCAAGAGGGGGGCCATGGCAGTTAATATTAGAAGAACAGGAATTATTATGGCAGATTAGGACTTCGGCATACATTTTACCCGGGTTAAACAAACACGTTTCAATTAAAAGTGTTCTAAAGCTTAAGGCATTATGTAGATGAGACATGGGTATTTCTAAATTTTTAATGTAAACATTTTATTTATCCTATTTTATTATTTTAATAATCTCGCTTCAAAATATTTGTATTGTGCTTATTAATTTTATGTCATGTTTTATTTAGACATTTGTTATTTATACACATTTTTTAAATTTTTAAAGCATTTACAACAAGTTATTTTTCAGAATTAGTAACAGGTTGTTGGTGTATGAATGTCAAAAGTGCTTGTATAATATTTACTAATGCACTTTTATTTTAAATACAGATTCTTTTAATGGATAGCATAATGATTGATTAATTGTTTAATGGACTGATTAATATTTTATTAACATGTATATATAAGGTGTGCTTGTTAAACTGTATCTTTGTCTGATGAAGTTGGGACATAGATCCCTTTTGAAAGCGCTCACATTAAAGTCATATCTTTTGTACATGCTGGTTCATGATTGAAGAGGCTACCAACATTTCAATACGCTTGTGGTTTTCATTTCTTGAGCTTGTTTTGTGTATTTTGGTGTTGGTGTGCAGCTGCATCATATGCCAGATGTGGGAGTTGTGATAGCTTCCAAGGCTGCCAGCACACACATTCATTATAATGCCCTGGGCACTGCACACAACCTGGCAGTTGATGGAGGGGAACCCCTTGCGGTTTATATAGACTCTAACCCACTCACTGGGTGGTGCTTTGATGTGTATGTGCATGCAGTCTATAGCACCCACTACCTCAGGGTATTCTGCTATTTGGTGGAAGAGACGCATATTGCTGGTCAATGCCTTATGGGTGTTGAGGAAATATATGTGCTCACCGGCATGTGCTTACATGGCATCCAGGAACTGGTGGAGTACCCTGGATGCTGATGCCTGTGAGATCCCCATGATATCCCCAGTTGTCCTTTGAAAGGTACCTAAGGCTAGTATTCTTAAGTCTACACATACCTTGGTATCCACTGGAATGGGTTCCCCTCTGTTGGTTGTGTGTGTGAGACGTGCCCGGCACAGCTCAACAATTTGCTGTAGGAGGTCCCTGTCCACCCTATAGCAATCCACTATCTCCAGCTCATGTAGCCCCTGGTAGGTTACCCTGGGTCTGTACACTTTTCTCCTTCTCCTCACTGTGGGTTGGTCATCAGTATTCTCATCATCACCACCATCAGCCTCTTCCACATGTTGATTTATGAGAGCAAAAGCAGCCCCTATCATTTTGTTGTTTTGCTAGGTAAAATTTCCCCATTTGTGTACACCGGTGGTGTAAAGTTTATGGGAAAAAAACAGAGGGAAATCTGTTTGCATAGTTTATAGTAGTGTGCTGGACTGGGCTACTGCCTGTGTAATTGGCTGATTCTGATGCATTTCACCTGCCAGCTATGCTCCTTCACCTTGATTGCCTTCCTACTCCTGTTTCCCTTCCTATTGCCTTCCGGTTTAAGCCCAGAGGCACGCCACACAAACCCAGTGCTCAGATGTGAACGGAGCTGCTATTTACTGGTTTAATTTTTTTTTTGTTTAAAACCCAGTGCTCGGCACGCACACCCATTTAGACAATGTAAAGACTGCTAGGCAGCTTCAGACACACCCCTTTCCTTAGATCTGCTAAGCTAAGGGCAAACCCGAGCCACAGAGCTCCAATAAGCTTACAGTATGCCTGACACACTCCTCTATGATGTCAGCTAACTCTTAGGCTTGCACCATGGTTTTCCTGCACCTACACGGTTGGGTGCTGGCTAGCAATGAGGGGAAATCTGTAATTCAGTATCACTCCCCTCATTTGCATAGAATTGACTGCTAATACCTAGTTACAAGTCTAACACTGAGCCTTCCCCCTTAGCTACCACTATTCAGTGGCCTTGTTGTCTTCTGCCTGTCATTGAATATAATGGCAAAATTGTGATTTTGCCTAAAAAGCTTTTTTCAAGGTTTTATTTTAATTCTCGGGCTGATTCCATTTGCGCGCCGCTGCCCTACGCTTAAACGTCCGAAATCGGCCCAAAAAAATAAAAGTTATTTTTTGTTATTTTGAACCTATTTTCCATGCCAATGGCCATATATTTGGCCATTGGCATGCCTTCCACATTATATACACCCTTTATTTGGAGCTGTCCTGGCTCTCTTTTGTAGTTTGCAGAAATGTACTTGGTTACTAGCTGAATACATTTCTGCAGGTTACACTACTCCTGCACGGATGGCTGCCAGCTTCCTGGATCGCTAATTCACCTCATTTGCATGTTTTTTCACCTGCAGATGGGGTAATTAGCATACAGTACCTGTGTCCATGCAGGAATTGTGCAGGAGCATTTGTGCACGTACCAGGAGCTTGTTCCTGGATCTCCCAATGGCCATATTGCCTCCAGCAGCTCTTGCACTATTCCTGCACACCATGCAGATCTTGCTGAATCCCGGAGTTTATGTTTTTGATCAAATAACTATATTCCCAAAAAAAATCAAACCACAGAGTAAATTTCTAAATAAACATACAGCTACTGTGGGCATGGTAGATATATTATGGAAATGAAGTCAGTATTCAATCACTTTACTTGCTGTTCATGAAGATCTCATTTTTTCTTGAAGAGATAAGATTTTTGTGACAGTGGATTACTTTTCTCATTAAAGCAATTTAAATACTTACCCTATGCTGCTATCAGTTTATGCAGCCTTTTTACTGACCTTTTGCATCCATATAACAACCACAGCATTTGAGGCTGAACCTATAGTGTAGTAATGGGATAACTTTTAAAAAGAAGTTACTAATTCTGTTTGCTAATGCACAACATAGGATCATAGGAGGTTAGTAGTCTAACAGCCTCAGGCCCATTACAAGCCTACCCAAGTTCAACCCATGTTCCAAAGGGTGTCTGGTTTAAGCAGACACTAAAATCAGAGCTTATTGCCCCTGTCCAAGAGAGACACAAGTATAACCCCCAGGGTGAATTTCCAGTTACCCATCCAGTCATCCAAACTGCCCTTAAATAGGGTCGATGAGGGGCTTTGTCTAACATGAATAGGAAGCTTGTTCCAAATGTAGAGCAAGCTCTGTGAGACAAATCTGCCTCTCCAGTAAGTTCTGTTGATGTCACATACCAGGTTAAGGTCCTTTGAGTGAGTGACCTGTGTGCCATTTGACATATGAATGTGCAGCATTTCCATTAAAGCTGGGTCAGAGATTGCACTATATGCAAGGCACAGGTTGCCTCTGAGAAATCTGTATGACACAGAGTAAAGTGACAATGATTTCAGTCTGTCCACATAAGACAGATCTTGAAGACCCCACATTTTCTTTGTAAGGAACCTTTGTGGTCTCTCCAATTGCTGCAGGTGTTTGGAACAGACCATACCAAAGGGAGTGTTGTACTCTATTATTGGCCTGATGAGGGAAGGGTACAGGGGGGTTATAACCTATTTTATTTGGAGGGAAACACCCTTACTTATGACATGAGCAATATAAAATGCCCTTCTTACCACTGTGGAAACATGGTGATCGAAGTTAAGATTTCTGTTAACCTGTGTGCCCAGATCTCTCACCATGACTGTGTGCTTAGGGTATTGATATTGATGTGGTAATTTGCAAAAAGATCACCCTTGCTGAAAGGGTTGATAATGCATTTTTTTTTTGCATTAAGTTTAAGACCATTACTTTGGCACCAGTCATTAGTCTGCGTAAGACCTTCCTGCAGGATGTTGACATCACTAGGGGTTTCAATGATCCCTTCCAGTTTGCAGACATCAACAAACTTTGTCAGCCACAGTCCTTTAGTTTTAGCCTGTATTTCAGACAAATAGATTCTGAATAGTGGGGATCCCAGAACCAATCCCTGTGGAACACCACTGGTTACAGGAATGGATCATGAGTTTCACTTCAGGGTGATTAATGTTATGCAAAGGAACAGAAGGGGTGGTGATTCAAAAAAGAAATTGGAAATCTGTGAGTATGAATGGATAATATGACTACAAGCCGATTCTGCACCAGGCATAAATACAGTTGTCAGCCTTAAACCAGTTTTAAAGAGAAAACAAATGTCTCTAAGTTGATACTGTGTTCTAAATGTATTTTTTAACGTTACATTTAGTCAAGCTCTATTTTTGTATTTAATATTTTTTTAAGTCAGGAATTGAACCAGGGAGCCTCTTGCTCTGAGGTGATAGCACTGACCACTAAACCACCGTGCTGTTATATTTCAATTCATGTGAAATGTTTTTATGGTACTTTTAGATGCTGCTTTCCTTATTTTTATCATATTTAAATGATTAATTGATTCTATTTTTTTGATTGGGGCTGTGTCACATGGTTTTAGTTTGAATCTGTTTTAATGGAGATGTAATTATACTAACTGTTACTTACACACTGAAGAAGGGCAGTAACCTGCGAACTTTGTGGTTTTATCATTTTTTGAATAAACTACTATAGATCTGCTCAGCATTTCCAGCGGCTAGAGTTTTTGTTCTTGATTTTGGATTTCCTACTTCTCTAGTAGTGGTTTACCTCACTGTTGGTCCTGTTTGTTGCTGTTAGGACATGGTTAACAGACCATGTTGCTTTGCAAACAAAGGTCTGCACCTGACTCTCCTAGGCTTCCGAATATTGGCTAAAACTTTATCCAACCTCTTGAGTCATGCCAAATTGACAAACCTACTGACATAACAAATAAACCCCAAAGAAGACTAAAGGTGTTACTGCTCAATGCTAGGAACCTGAACAAGAAATTCCACACTGTACAAGCTCTCCTCACTTTGGAGAATATTGACAGCTGTGTTATTACTGAGACATGGTTTAAATTCACAGAAAGTCCTTGGCAGTGCAAGGCTTCAGTGTCTTTTACATATTTAGACCATCAGTTACACAGACGGGGACAAAATGTGGAGGAGTCTCAATCTGTATTAGCAACAAGCATAACTTTATATTCGTTAAACAGGATGAAACCCTGGGATTTATCCACATGCAAATCACTATAGACAAAGTTCCATACCATATCCTAGCAAGCTATAGGTCACCCTCTTTATCCCTAGAATCCCATAGCTCATACCTAGACCTACTGGAGACACTCACCATTAAACCAAATACCCTATTCATGGGAGACTTTAACTACCACTGTACAGGCTGGGAAACATACACTGCCTCATACTCATAGGTACAGCGATTCCTGGACTTTATTAACACAAATGTCCTTGATGAGATAGAGTGCACACCCACCAGAGATTCAGACATACTGGATCTAGTACTCACCAATATCAGAGCTGCACCCCCCTCCCCCATCACATCCTCATTGGTGAGGATGGAACACAAAACTGTCTCCTTCAATAAACAAAAACAACAACTTGGTAACCACAGCAAACCCTGTAACAGTTGGGAACTATTCCAAAGCAAACTACAGCCTATTAAGTGATAGTTTATCAAAATTCAATGCCCCTCCCATCCCTGAGTTCACAGCAACCTATGCAGAATTGTTCACAGAGACCCTATACAACCATGTAAATAGCTGTTTAGAGGCTGCTGTACCTACTAGAAGTAAGCCCAAAACAAAGTCTAAAAAACAAACTACACTGGTGGAGTCTTAACCTTAACAGGGTATATGACAAAAGGGAAAAAGGTCATGGCTGAAATCAGGAACAGCAATTCCCATAATAATAGGAGTTCTCTAATTAAACTAAATGGGAAACTTAGAGGACTAATTAAGTCCAACAAAACCAACTGCAAGGTCAAGATAGCCTCACAAGCTAAAGACAACCACAAGGCCTTCAACAGCTATGTCTGAAGTCTCAAAGGCAGCACACATAAGTATGGCAAACTGGTGGCAATGGTGCCACCTTCACTGAGGAGAGTGACATAGTGGACTTGCTGGCTGACAAATCCAGCTCAAACTTCAGCCCCCCCACTCTCCCCGCCACCCTCTAGGAAATACCTACTGCATACCCCCCAACTGTTAACAGGGATCAGGTGTCCGCGGTACTCTCTAAGGCCAAAAACACAAACTCAGTAGGCTGACAATATCCCAGCATGCCTCCTTAATAGCTGGAAACATGACCTATCAAGACTGCTTGAATAACATTTTAACTATAGCCTCAAAACTGGCTTTGTATCATGAGAATGGAGGACTGCAATGGCTATCCTACTTCACAAGGGTGGACCATCAGCTGATCCCAGAAACTACAGACGTGTTAATCTAAGTAGACTAATATGCAAAGCCATGGAATGAATTATCATGGAAATGATCAACAAAGACATAGGCAGCCTTCTGACTCTGGAGCCAACCCAATTTGGCTTTGTCAAGGGAAGATCATACATACTAAACCTGATGGACTTCTTTGAGAAGATTCACTAAGACAATGGGTGAGGGGAAAACTCTGCATATCATCTACCTGGACCTGGATAAGGTGTTCAATAAAATACTCAACTTGGGTATAGTTAACAAACTCACTGAACTGGACATAAACCCCTACGTAACTCAGTGGATTGCCAGTTGGCTCACAGACAGGAACCAGGAAGTCAGGACTGGTGACATCACCTCCACTAAGAGACTGGTCACTGGTGGGTTACCTCAAGGCTCCATGCTGGGAAGGCTACTATTTGGTATCTACTTCTTTGAGGTAAAGCCTAATGATGAGGTCCTTTGATTGGCCAAGTTCACAGTGGACTGCAGATTGGAAGCCATCATAGTTTCTTCCCATGATTCAAACATCTTACAAGAAGGTTTAACACAGACAAATGACTGGTGCCAAAATTACAGACTAAAACCTAATGCTAAGAAATGTCTTATAGTGCCTTTTTGGAAAACTGTCACCCAGGCTAATTACTCCATTGGTAAGATACCCCTATGTGTTGACCCAGTAGTCAGGGATCTGGGAACATATGTTGATAGAAATCTGGCTTTTGACCAACATATGGCCAAGGAAGAAAGAAATACATTCTCTGTTGCCCAACATATAAGTGAGGGCATGGTATCAAGGTCCAAGGAAGTCATAGTGCCACTTTATTCGGCCGTTATCAGACCTCCATCAGAACCACTAGAAAGAAGGATTTAAATTTTGCTTGTGACATAAATAACACATTGGTGAGAGGGATATGTGTCTCAGAAGATCCCAGTGCTCTGGAACAGACTCCCCATCCATGTGAAGTAGAGTCTATTCTTAACCCTATTTAAGCATAACCTTGACCAATGGATGGGAAATCGAAAATTCACCCCAGGTCTGGTCTCCATGTCTCTGATAGAGGCAGACAGTAATGCTAAAGCTAACATACTTCCCCACCACATAACCTCTAGACATTTCCTAACATACCCTCTCCTAATAAATGCCTGTGATACATAGAGATGCAATTGGGCTGGATTGCATGGCTAGGCCCTGATGGTTGTTAGCCTAGTATATAACTACGACCCTCTGAACCTATGAAACATTCATAAGAGACACCAACAACAGCCTACTCACAATTTCAGAGGAGATCAAGGCAAAAGCCTTCTGAATGAAGAAAATTGCACAAAAGCTATACTGCTGCATGCACAGTCTATGATGAAAGAGGATGGAGAACCCACCCTGAAAGAAGTACTTAGTGTACTAAGGAAAATGAAGTCTGTGCAAAACGGCAAGGTCATCTGATGTTACAGAAGATTTTCTCAAGGTGTTGGGTGCCTTGGGGTGAAATGGCTCCTGAGGTTACACATACTGTTATAGAGAGCGAGGCATATACAATCTGTCTAGAAAATAAGCATGTTACTGCTACTGTATAAGAACACAGGGAATATTCACAACTACAGGCTGTTCAGTGGTATTAAAGTCCTGTCTTACTGAATGGAAGTGCTGGAGAGAGTGATTGATAAATGAATACACAGAGCAGTAGAATGAAGCACAAAAACTACTAAACTCCAAAACTATAAAAAAAAAATGACGACAATGAACAGTACCCAAAATAACTGAAATTGATTTATTAAGAACTCTAGTGCCTCTGCACAAAATGCCTTCAAAAGAGTAAAAGACACTAACACATCAACCTTTTATATACATAATTAAATACATAATTATATTCATTAAACAATCAATTAAGTCATATTAAACCATTCCAGTTGCAATCTAAATTCATACCAGCAGGGGTCAGGGTACCAAATTTAAGAATAAAGATAGCCTCTTTATTCAAGAGCTTCTTCTTTACTTCCATAAAACACTTTTTTTCTTAATTTTCTCTAAAATCGTATCCTGCTTACCCTCTGGATGACCATTATGACAGTGAATAAAATGTTTTGCAAGAGTGCTTTCAAGTTTACAATTTCTTATGTTTCTGACATGGTGCAGTGGTGCAGCAGTAGTGTTGTCCCCTCACAGCAAGAGGTTCTTCAGTTTGATTCTCCGCTGGGTGCCTTCTGTGTAGAGCCTGCATGATTTCCCTGTGTTAGTGTGGGTTTCCTCCCACATTACAAAGACATACCTCTAAAATGTTTCTCCCCGGGCCTCTGCTGAAAATTGGCTTTGTTCCAAGTTGGACTTTCTCAGTAAACAAATTTATTTTACATTTGTTGACCGGGATAGTCCATTTGTGTTTGAGCCCATTTTCAGCAGAGGCCCGGGGAGAAAAGCTCCAATAAAACAAGAATAACATTGACTGGTACAGTGTCAGTTTTACATAAAATTTAACAGAAATATTTAGAGACAACAAAGAAAGTACAATATGCAATAGACACTTTAGTGAAAAAGGAGAAAGTTATTACAATATATTAAAGTCATGTTTATATATATATATATATATATATATATATATATATATATATATATATATATATATATAAATTAAAAAAAAATATATATATATTTTTTTTTAGGGCAGGGTTCCATCTTCAGCTGATCATTTGAGTATACTTTAATACATGTACATATGTATACAGTTATAAAAGAAAAGGAATTAGCAAATTACACTCTTATTGTAGGTAGCTGATAGGTATTGTTAACAAGAGTTGGGTCTATGTGGAGACTATAAAATTTACGGGATGAAATTTGATGTTGGCTTATGTGGTATTAGCCTGGGTTGGTGCAGGAGCAGAGCCAGTTGTTAGTGAGGTGGTCTTTGAGCAAAGTTTTGAATTGGTGTAGGTTGGTAGCATTTAGGATGTGTTGGGGGATTGAGTTCCAAAGTTTAGCAATGTAGTGGGAGTAAAGGGCATCCCCGGCTTTGCTGTTGCTTTTCTATACTTGGAGGAGTGTTTTGTGTGAGGATCGGAGTTGCTGAGTGTTGGCATATGGTTGGAGTAATTGTTGTAGGGCTGGGGTTCGGTTTGGCTGGTATATTAGTTAGTAAGTAAAGACAAGTTGGGTATAGGTTAGTTGTTGTGGGAGTTCTATCCAATTTATTTGTTGTAGGGCAGAGCAGTGGTGGGGCCTATATGGGGAGCTAGTGGCAAACTTGGCTGTTTTATTGTAGGCTGATTCATGTTTGGTAAGGTCAGCTTTGTTAAGGTTTATAAAGATGGGAGAAGCATAGAGAACAGTAGATAAGAGATAAGTCCTGGCGATGCTTAGTCTAGATTGGCTAGTTAGGAAAGGATTAATTTGGTAAGGAGAGCCTAGCTTGATGTGTTTTTTTAATGGTTTGAGAGAGGTATAGGTCAAATTTTAATTTGCTATCAACTGTGACACCTAGTAATTTGGTATGTGAGCTGGTGTTTATGATTGTGTTGTTGGAGGAGTGGATTTGAAAAGTGTCAGAGGGATTCAGTATTTTGCTGGGGAGAAAGAGCATTAGTTTGGTCTTGTTTGGGTTCAGTATGAGGTTAGTGTTAGTTAGCCAAGATTCTACTTCTAGGAAAGATTGTTGTGTTATAGCCTGTAGCTGTGTTAGAGAGGGGGCAGAGCATATCAGGGTAGCGTTATCTGCATATTGGATGACAGAGGCGAGAGATGTGGATTTATGGAGTTGATTTGTGAATATGGCAAAAAGTGAGGGGCCTAATATGGAGCCCTGTGGAACTCCTATGTTAACAGGGAGCAAAGATGATAGCTCCTGTTGCCATCTAAAAGCCTGCTGGAGTTTGGTTAAATAGCTGTGGAACCAAGCTAGGGAAGATGTAATGTGGCCAGTTCTGACAGCAGTTTTTGATGTGAGACTGTGTTGAATGCCTTTGAGAGATCTAGAAAGATGGATGAGACATATTTATTCTGATTTCTATGTTAATTTATTGTGTTAGTAAAACTGAGGAGGGCAGTTATGGTGCTGTGGTTGGGGCGAAAACCATGTTGCGTGTTTGATAGGAGGTTGTTGGAGAGAAGATAGTTTAGAAGCTGGGAGTGAATACATTTTTCTAGTATTTTGGAGAGAGCTGAAAGAATGGCAATAGGCCTGTAATTAGTAAGCTCAGTAGAGTTGCCACCTTTATGCAGTGGGGTGATATAGGAGACTTTCCAGATTAGTGGGACATAGTTTTCGGAGATAACGTGGTTGATGAGGATAGAAATGGTGTAGGCTATGACTTTGGAGGTAGCTTTCAGGAATTCTGATGGGAGGTTGTCAGCAGCTAGGCTGGTGGGCTTGAGCTTACCGAGTAGTTTTTTAAGGTATGGGTTAGGATAGGGTTAAAGGAGGAGTTTACATCCTAATTGTTGATTACAGGGATTGTAGTAGTGATGTTTTGGTTGTAGTTAATAAGTGAGTGAATTGTTTTTATGAAAAAGGAATTGAATTGTGTAGCGATGTTATCATTTGATGGGGGTGTGGTAGGATCAGGGGTGGATGTACTACCAGGTTACAGGAGTTTGTTTATAGTGGCTCAGAATTTTTTGGGGGTGTTTTTGTTTCTTTGCTATGCAGTGATGTAGTAGGTTTATTTGTCGGCTTTTATCTGAGATTTGGCTTTATTCCTAAGTTGTTTGAAAAGTAGAAGGTTGTCATTGCTTTTGTTAGTTAGCCAGTGCTCCCATGCTTTGTCCCTTTCTTTTAGTAGGCCTTTGGTGTTGTTTGTAAGCCAAGGTGTGTGGTGATGTTTTATTCTAGCTATTCTGTAGGGGGCCAGGCTGTTTAGGATGTTGAGGAAGGCAGTGTTAAAGTGTTGAATAGCGTAATCTAGTGGTAGTGTTTTGAGGGGGGAGTTGAAAGTGTGGGTATCAATTTTTTTTTTTTAATTTAAAATTTTAAATTTAATTTTAAATGTTAAATAAAATGTTCTTGTAATCTTAACTTGAAAGCCCTTTTGCTTTCCCCTATATAAAACATGTCACAAGGACGTTTTAGAGCATATACAATACATTCTGTATCACAACAAAATCTGCCATGTACATTAAAATCATGTCCATTAATTTTATCAAAAGCTTTCCTTATAAGAATGAAGCAGTTTGGATGCCAATCAGGATGAGTACAACTAACTCCATGTTTGCAGTGATACAGATTGAGGGGAGCTATTGGGAGTCTGATTAAGATGCAGTCAGTACAACTGACCCCATGTTTGCAGTGAGACAAACAGCGGAGAAGTTGGATATGAGGAAAAAGTCCCACTGGTAGTTCTTTAACTTGGAGAAAGCACAAGGCAAAGTCCCAAGAAACATGATTTGGGCAGTCTTGTGATGGTCAGAAGTTCTGAAAACACTGATAGAATTAGTACAGACTATGTAAAAGGTTCCAGTGATATAAATACAGACAGTGTTTGTACTCACAGAGGGCTTCCCACTGTCAGTGGATGTGCATCAGGGTTCAGCTCTGAGCACACTCTTTATTATACTGGTGATGGACTACAGCAGCAAACAGGTCAGAAGGGACAGATCAACAAAGCTGCCATATGCATATGATATAGCACTAGAAGCAGACACTGCACAGGAACGTCAATAAATGATAGGGAACCGAATGCAAAACTGAAGGCATACGACATAAAAGACAATAGTCAGAATGGCAAATACGGGAAATTAGAAGAAGGTGAAAATTGAGATAGAAAGGAAAATAGTTCAACAGGTTACCAGCATCAAGTATCTGGGTGGTGTGCTTGAGAAGAAGAGAATCTTGAATGAAGTGCTGAAATGATCAAAGCTAAACTTAGACATGCTGTAGGCAATTGGCACAAATTATCAGGCAGGAGTGTGTGATAAGAATGCCAAAGAGGCTGGGAGGTAAGGTGTATGAAACAGAAAGTATATGACAAGGTCCCAAGAAACCTGATTTGGGAAGTCTTGTCATAATATAATGTTCTGGAAACACTGAAGAAATTAGTGCAAGCTATATAAAAGAATCCAGTGATACAAATACAAACAGATGGTTTTCCAGTGGGAGTGGGTGTGCATCATCTGAGCTCATGCCTGTTAATACTGGTGATGGGCAACATTAGGAATCAGGTCAGCTGATGTATACTGACAATTTAGAGTTACAAGCTGACTCTGAAGAGGAACATCAACAAATGATAAGGGACTGGAATGAAAAACTGAAGGCATATGTGATGAAACTGAATACAAACAAAACAGTGGTCATGGCTAAAATCAGGGAAATCAGAAGGAGCTGGAAATGGAACTAGAAGGGAAAATAATGGAACTGGTTTCCATCTTCACATATGTTAGAAGGGTGGTTGAGGAGAAAGGAAGTTCGAATTAAGTGGTCAAAGTTATAATTAGAGGGGATGCAGCCAACTGGCACAAAGTGTCATGGTTGGTGTGTGACAGAAGAAAAGCAGGGTGCACAAAACAGTGGTATCACTAATACTTCAGTATAACCCAGAAGCATGGGTAGTGAAGGCTGAGTTCCAAAGGAAGCTTAAATTGATAAAGATGAAGTGCCTAAGATGGGAAGAAGGATGCACATTGTGGGGACAGACAAAGAAATGAGGGCATCAGAGTGGAAGCCAAACTATCCTCAGTTGCAGAGAAGGTCTAGGAGAACAAATTATGGTGGTTTGATCACATGTGCAGAAAACAAAATATAATTTTATAAAGAAGATTTGGGACAGACTGAATGAAAACAAGAGGAAACATGACATTCAGTCAAGAGATAGATGGATTACATGAGAAAAGACCCATGACAGTCGGGCATAACTGTTGAAATGGATAAGAGAATGGCTTTAAATTGAGAGAGGTGGCAACGGATGATGTGACACCCCATCCCCATGTACAATGGGGAAAAAGCAGATAATGATGATGATAATGATGACCAGAAAAAACAAGTTTATAACAGTTGCATACTATATAAATAATTTGATATTCTGCTGTTAAGGATCAGAGCCCAATAATTTTTTTCTGTCAATAGTAAATAAAGTGGTCACACTGTTGCTAGCTTAAACACAGCTGTGGAGATTAATATTATTATATGCAATATTTGTAGTTGTTTTTATTGTAATTTGTCTGACTAGTAGAGTTTTATAGAGAAAGATTCTTTTTAATTATTTGAGTTATAAGGAGGAGACCCAGTAAGCTATGCAAATTGCCGCTAGTTGTGATTTTAGTCTTCATGTTAAAAAATCACATAACAATAACTGTGATTGTTTTTTAGTTTGGAAATAATGCAAGTCATACCACAGCAGTTACTTGGTATATCCAGTCTGTTTCATAGTTTCATAGGCAAATACAAGGCTATCAGTCTGCAAACTATTACAAGCCTAGTCAATAACCAAAGGTCAGAATCATTCCCTGTACCTTGTATCTGTGAGGTAATGACCTTAACCATTATGCCAACCCTCCCCCCCCACACCCATGACCTTGGTGTTATCAGCACCAATCATGTTTCTGTAGAAGTAAGGATGGGTGCAATTATGTAATCCATACATTGGTCGAACAAGGCATCTGTTTCTGAAATGTACTGGTAGTTAAATTTCTTGTGTGCAGGAGCAGACCCAAAATGCATGCAAATAATCAATCTGCATGCTTGGATAACCCTTACAACTCTCTACTGCACAATATCATGACTTCTTTCAAAGTGCAAGGTTCCAGCAACCATTGTGTATGAAAAGAAAAAAACTTTAAAGGAGGAATGGTATGCTTCTCAAATTATTTAAAATCTTTATTTGGTCCCCCGTATTTACTAATCTGCAGTGCAGGACTAAACTAGTCCTGCACGTAAGTGGCAGTTTAAGAGGAGGATGGCAGCATGCCATGCATATTAATGAAGGCACGCTGCCTGAGCTCCAAATCCTACACTGAGCGTGGACGAGTGCAGGGGGCATGTCTGAGAGCAGAGCTCTCAGAATAAACACGCCCCTGCAAAGTAGAACAGAAGAAAGTGTAAATAAATGAGTGAAACTGCTCATAGGTGTCTACATATCCCCAGCAACAGTCCCCATGTGTTCAACAGCAACAGTACATTAAATTAAAATGAAGAAACCCTTGTATTTATTTTTTTAAAACCTCGAGTACAGCTAACCGTAGGTGCGTGAGTTTGCCCATCACTTAGCTATGGTTAAAGCAGCTGAAAAGGCTGAAGGGGATAACAAAGAATATATATGCAAATGAAGCAGCACAGCAATAGTGTAGTGGTTAGAGCATCCGCCTAACGAACAGACATTCCTGGCTTGAGTCCCACTGCAGCACGTATCATTTTCCATGTGAAAACTGTATTTGAACATATATTTACATCTTTTTGCCGTATAACCTACATAATAACATTTAAATGTGAACTGGAGTACTGGATGAAATGCACATGTGAAGTGTCAGTGTCATAATGAATAAGGCACTAGTAAGCAGGTTTAACCACAAATAAGCAGTAGTAAGCATGTCTAAGTGTGTTTGCGCAGGGGTAAGCATTGCCTAAACAGATTAAGCAAAGTAGAAGCTAACTGAGTGTAAGAAACTGTAACTAGAGGTTAGCAGTGTTTAATGTCATGCAAACCTACGCATACCCGCTTACAACTGCTTTAAAGTACCTTAATCACTCTGGATCTAATGGCCCATGTTCTGCCCAGCAACAAAATAAACTGCCTCTGCAAGGCTCAAACTCAGGACCCTGTACCCTATAGTCACAGTAGTTAACCACTAAGCCATCATAGCAATAGATATGCATGAGGTATCAGCAAACTAATTCTCACCACAGGAAAGTCAAACCAAACATTTGAACTGAATCTATGTACAGTGTGAAGTGGTATAACCTGCTACATAACATAAATATGTGAACTGGAGTACTGCAGTAAGGCCAGATGTGAGGTGTTATTGCAATAAAGTGTTGAAGTTCCCAGGAACCCATACAGTGTACGTACACATGAATCAAGGATACAAGACACATATATAATATGTAATGAAGAAGACATCAATGCCAAAAGGCAAATATCATGCAAATCAAATATTAAGCACCACTATGCGTTGCACAGCACTGTTACCCAGACTACTGGCAGGATACTACCAGTGGGAGAAACAGTGTCAACCTGCAAAGTCTAATCTTAAACAAACACATGTTCGTCCCTAGCGAGACGACCCTAAAAATTCTGCTAAAAAGAGTCCTCGGGGTAACATACCATGCCTTACAGGTAAGGAAAGAAGGATATGTATGTTCATGGACTGAATGTGTGGGAACCCTGAAGATCCATGGGGTGAGACAACTTACATGATGGGTCTCGAAAAGTGGAGAGTGAGCAATGCGTATTGGTGTGGTGACATTTGGATGGAACCTGTAGGAAGGATGATTGGTGTGAAGGAGGGAGGGGGTGGAGGGAATGATGAGTAAGACATTATGGGCCGTGGCATGCCGTGGTTACACGGACCCATTCTAATGGGACTGCCCCATGGATGTAAACGAGAAAAGAGGGGGGAAACAGGAAGGTAACTGAGACATACCATTTCCCATGGCAAAGCACATTAAAAGTAATATGTATGTTGCATAACCCATTGGAATAACATATATATATATATATATATATATATATATATATATATATATATATATATATATATATATATATATATATATATATATATATATATATATACTAGAGTACTGCTTCCATATATATATATATCTCCTTCATTTGATCGACAGACCATTTGATAGAAACTCATTTGTTCGAAGTCTCATTTGATCAAAAATCAGTATTCAAGGCACTTAACAGGGATTTGTCCCCCACCCCAATATCGTGCGACCCTGGAGTTGATATATATATATTCAGGGGGGTGTGGGGGGCACAGCCCCCCACATTGGGAGGTGTGGAGGCAAAATACCTCTTTAAGCAGTGCTAACCTCATGTAAACAGGTCTGCCCATAGCTTAGCCTTTTCAAAACTGGCCAATCACGGGGAAGTGTGGGAAAATGACCATATTTAAACCCCACAGGCAGGAATACTACCCATAACTGTTTGTAGCTTCCTACTGCAGGCAGAATGACTGGTGTGGGTGAAGGCACTCAATTTAGAACACTGTGCTGGGGCATCCAGGAGTCAAAAATCATGGTATGGCTCCTGGTAAAACACCATGATCAGAGACTACTGCAGGGCCAGTACCAGGGCTCGCAATATAAAATGGAAGCCTAGGACAGTCTCGCCCGTGACCTCACCAGTGCCACAGGTATCCCCCGGACTGGTGAGCAGGTCAGGCACCACCATGCTGACCTGAAGAGGTGGAGGGGAGATGTACTGGAGCAGTGGATCCAGGAGTCTCGGCAGATGCCCAATGCCCCAGGACTGAGTAAGTACTCATTCTACTAAGTAGTAAATAATTGCCTAGCTTGTGTGTACCATGGATAGGTATGGCTGAATACAACTGCATTTCTCTGACAGCTGCAGATGAGGAACAGGCAAGCCCATGATGCTAGGCTGAAAAGGCTGCATTGTGAGGCAGGTTAGTAATCAGTCTGCATGTACTGTCATAACAAATAAATATAAGAGCCTTAGAACGTGTTGTACCAGTAGAAATAAATGTGTAATAGACTGTGAATAAAGATATAACACCTGGAGTGCTTCTATTTACTCTTCTCTCATATGTTGGTGATCTGTTCCGTACTATAAATAGTACTGTTGCATCTTAAGCAGTGTCACCCACACTGTGGTATGCAGATAAAATGGGCATGAAGTCATGCATAATAATGTTGGAAGTACCAAGAGGTCAGTTGTATTGTAAAAGTTAGGGAGACTTAGATAGAAAACAGTCAAAAGCTTTACATCAATTCCCTGATAGCACAGTGTACTGTGATGTTAGCTAAAATATTTTGTCACACTCAGCAGGGGTTTGAATCCTGAGAGAGCTGGATTGCTACTAAGTTATATGCATAATCATACCCCACAACTGTACAGATTTTGATACAATGTTGAGATAGAAAGCTGTATGCATACTTACACCCAACAGTACATAATTTGCTAGAATGTTCTGATTGTAAGTTGCATGCATATTCATACCCCACGACTGTTCCAATCTATCCAGCATGCCCAGATAAATGGACCATATCACCAGCTTGGTACCCTGTTCCCCTGCAAATCCAGTGTGATGTTCCAAGAATTGTAGGCAGCTGTCAATGACATATAACTGATATTCAAACATGTACATAGTCAGAGAATGTATATGGAAACAAACTTTTCATTCTAGCACCTCAACCAAAGTGTATGACAGCAATTCTCAACATATGTTGCATTAACACCTGCAGCCTGTCATGCCTGTATGTAAGACACAGGTCACGTATATAATAATTTATAAACATACCAGTGTACAATATAAGGCCATTGTGTAGTGTAATAATACATGTAAGGGAAAGACCACTGCAGTGACTAAGAATGTTGTGAAAACTACAAGGATATATTAGCTGTTACTTGAACTCTCTCTCTCACCCCTACCATATTTGCGTAAGAACCCAATGACACTCCTCAGCTGGTATGTGTACACTCCAAACTTCTGTTGGGACATATGTCCTAATGGTTTATAAATATTCACATTTGTTTCTATGCATATGCCATGTGAAAATACACCCATATTGGTGGACTGTTTCCATCAATGAAACCTGCATGCTCCTGTAATGGCCACTGTTCCATATATGCATGTGTTCTGCTTGCTCTGCAACTGTGTTGGGTTAATAGGATTACCTATGTATGCTGTTATAACTAATCCTAAATGCTGTTGACTGTTACTAACCCATATCTGTCATAAACCTGTGACAACACAGCTCGTATGGGAAAGCCGGTCCCAGTGGAATCACCTGTCCCACCTCAGCTGGCCATGGCACTCCGCACCAGCACATCTGGGGCCCAGCCTGGGACTTCCTCCTCTGTGAGCCCTATGCCACCTTTGGGTGGAACTGCTGCAGGGGATGGGGCTCGCCCCCCCTCAGAGCAGGCGCGGAGGAGAACCTGTCAAAACATCTGGGTCATGGTGCGTAAGGAGCTCGATCTGGAGTATCGAGAGTGGCTACACCAGCTTGAGGGCTGAGTGGCACTATTAGAGGGTGAGCCTGCCCCTCCTACACAGCCCCACCACAGCCACCTTCGGGGCTGTGAAGGTGCAGCGGTGACTGCCCATGGGTGGGGACCTCAGTCCCACTGTTTCCAGTTGGGGGCTCATGGGCTTGCGACTTCCAAACACCCTTCCCTGTCCAAGGTGTTTACCCCACATGTGTCATATACCAGCCCTGGATTCATCTTGTGTGTCTTTTCTGTTAACCTACCCAACCTACCTCCCCAAATATACCTACTAGCCATCCCCAACATCCCACTCTCACCTGAAAAAAAGGGCAATCTGTTCCCACAAAGAAATCTTGCCCCATACATAGCTATCCATTTCGCACACATGTCCACAAGACACATGTAATCTGGTCTAATTGGCATCACAATGAACATATGTTGTCCTCACCCCTCTCCCAGGGGTTTGAGGGTCCAAATGTACCTGCAAATATAGTGTATATGCACAGCTGTTGCTGTAGAAGAAATGGGCAGCTATGGACCTTTACTATACCGTTCCTGCACTTACCTAGCTATTTTCCATACTGTCTTTCCTTCTTTGTGCCCAGTTTTTCACCAGTGTCCTAGCAACCCCTTTTTCATTTCTTTTAAAGGAATTAGCGCAGGGGTAAGTGGCAGTAAGCACTGTTAAGCAGCGGTAAGTGGGTTTGCGTGGGGGTAAGCTATGCCTACACAGGTTGAGAGATTTGAAGCTGACTGTAAGAAAACATAAGCGAAGGTTGACAGTGCTTACTGTCGCGCAAACCCGTGCAAACCCACTTACAACTGCTTAAAAGTGCCTTGGTCACTCTGTAGCCAACTCCCCTTGTTCTGCCAGCAACAGAATAAACTGCCTCTTCAAGGCTCGAACCCAGGACCCTGCTCTCCATACATAAAGTGATTTGCCACTAAACCATGGCAGATATGTATAACCTGAAGTTTTCAAAAACATATCATGCAGCACAATCAGTCAATAGTACAGGAAATGTATTATTATCACACCACATAACCTGTTAATGCAAAAAGTCTGGACAAAGTATAACACACTGTGGGTACAAATAGGGATATATGTCAACTAATGGTCTGACACACTTTAAATGTTGCTAGTTACACAGTTATATGTATTAGAACACATATGTAGGAGGAGATGAAGTCTGAAACACAAAAGTTACTGACTTCAATACTGCGATCATCCATGACAATTGCCAAGTGAATGAGGAACAGGCCAAAATATGAGCCGAACATGCATGAACATATGGACAGATATATCTGTAAATGTAGACAGATAGCTATATGTAGATATATATATTAATTTATGATTCACAAATAATCATATAACATCAATTGTATATAGATACATACATATGTTTATATGTATGTATATATATATATATATATATATATATATATATATATATATATATATATTACAGATGTATATATCTATAGATACATATATATAGATATAGCCATATGAGATATATATAGGTACATACACATATACACACACAAAAGGTATCAGTAGCCATACATATGTAAAAGTAGTGTGGAAGTACTGGGTGCAAAGTATATCCCTCAGCCACAAGCCCTTCAACTGGCACCTGTGAAATGTGTAGTGTGGCAACCATTCCCACAAATGAGAATACTGACATTAAACATATACCCACCCACAATTCAAAGGACATGACGCGACACACAGGTATGCATACACAGATAACCTTTATTTGTGTACTGTACAATAATGTATGCCAGTACTGACACCACATAAGGTTTGAAATATGTAATCAGTCATGAATGCAAGGCCCACACAAAACAGTAGATGCAAGCAATGTGTATATATATCATACTATGCTGTCCAGGCCAAGGCCTTCAGTTAGTGCAACAGTAGAAATAAGATTTGCCTTCAGGATACGGAACAATCAACAATTACAGATGTAGTTCAGCAGCCTGCAATTACACCATGTAGTCAAGCCCTAGGGGGAAAAGTAGCATTTGTGTTAATGTCACAGTATCTTGTACATAACATTGTTTAACCTAACATCTCACTATCACACTGAATGACCCTTGTCTTAACAGTTATATCCCTGAAAAGGTGCCATAGCCTAGGTTAATGGCATTGAACCCCCCTCTCCATAAAAGGCTGTACAAGGGCAAGTAACACTGTGTACCACACACTTACCTCTGAAATGTACAAGGGCACATATGTGTTCTCCAGCTGTTACCCCATATATATGGACTTGGCCCAACAGTTGGTGTGGGAGTCCATGCCATGACTAGGATGATAGCAGTAATGCTAGTGGTAAATAATGATACGCCATTACCTAACAACCCTTCCTGTATCACAGCAGGACAAAGACTGGCATATATGTGGAGGACAGAGGCAGGAACATAGGGCCATATTTGCATTATTGCTGTTACACACCCTGGAAATTGCTGGTGTTACAGGATTTGCTGCAACATACCCTTATGCAGGGATATGACATTGAAATACAAATGGATGTAGCCATGTACTGATAGCACTCAACAGAGAGAATGCCACAAATATATCTGGGACAATACCTGTGTGTTGCACAGACAAAACCTAATGTCCATTTCCCCTGGTATCATATGGATAGGTCCACAGTTGAGAGCTATGCAGACAGACAGCATTACATGAAAAAGTACCATGTAGGAACAGCAAGATACATTGCACACAACACTACTTATGCTGTCTGTACATCTGGAACCTTACCCAAATGTGGATTTGGCCTGTGTCTTCAGGTTCTGCTGTAAGAGGCATTGCTACCTGCTGTATGTAACACTGATGTCCACACACAGGAAGGATGTAATCTATACTGTAAAGGTGAATGGACAACGCCCACAGAAGGCAGCAATTTATAGTACAGCATTGCCATGACAGTGGTTATCTGAAGTACTACACAGCAGGCTGCATGCAATTAGCAACTGGTGGACACTGACTGGTGCAGAGGCCACCACCTGATCATGTGCAATACCAACAAAAGCATGCTGCAATCTATTCAAACCAGCTCAATCACTCTACTAGAGAGAATGAGAGAGAGAGAGGGAGAGAGGAAAAAAAAACTTTCAAGAAAGGTCACAAAGCTCAGGGTTGTGTTACAGCAGAAATAAACATAACAGGTATGTGAAACAGATATGCATTTACTAGCATGTAGTATATGGCATAGAATAATTGGATGTATACTGTGAAAGGCTGTATATGTGCCATCAGTACTTGTTCCTGTAATGATGTTCTGCTTAAAAACTGCACTGGACAGTAGTGTCAGTCCCTGTGGGCAGCGGGGCATACCTGTCAAATGTTCAGATCAGCAGTAAATGTCAAAGATGTGACCCATGATATCTGTGTTCCATAAATTACAGTGGCCAATGGCTGATGGGGGTATTAATACTGCCATGATAGACACATGGGTGAGAGACCACACCACCTGCAGGACAGTCATGTTAAAGTGTAGCATAGCATGCCCAACTCCTATAGCAGTATAATATGCTTATCTAAAGTTTGTCACCATATATACCCCCCCTAATGTTAGTCTGTGTTCACATGTGACACCTGTCTGTGTTGCAGCAAGGTAGAACAGTTCAGCTGTGAAGTAAAGAGGGTACATGAGTGTGGTCCAGATGTTCGTATGCACCCCACATACTGGTGTGTAACTGTCATGGAACATATGTTGGCTGTAATAGTCCACACAATCCCGGAACATGTCCAACAGCATGCATAGATATCCCCAATATCACAGAATGGCAGATGTGTAGCATTCACATAGCAGGCCTACCACATGCATATGTGGAAAAATAGTGGCAGTGACAATGGCATGCAGGTGAAATACTCTGTAACAGTCCAGCAACTCTAGTGTCCCCACAGGGAGCATGTCTATAAACACATATCAGAAAGTGTTGTACAATACAATATATGACCCAATGGTACACATACTGGACACATACCACTAGCGTTGTGTGAACATTATGTTGGAGCTGATATGATGGCGGGAGACTGATATGTGTATTGTATTATGGTAAACTTGACATATGAGTTGCTCAAACATATTTCCATCATTATATCTTTCAGGGTGTATGGCACGCCTGAGGAACCCCACTTACAGTGCCGCTGAGGAGGAAATTATAATCACCAGCATCCACAACTACCAGCTCTTGTTCTCACGGACAAGTCAGGACCAGCGGGAGAGAACAGCCATGTGGAATGATGTGGTCCGCAAGGTGAATGAGGTGGGGATGCACAGATGTACATATGATCAGGTCCATTACCATTCTAGTGACCTGCTCCACCAAGTACTTTGCCATGCTGCTGCCATGCGGGGTGACCACCTTGCAACAGGGGGGGGGCAAAAAATCCATCCCCCTCACCAGAGTGGAGGAGCTGCTCATGAACCTGGTAGCACCTGCCCATCCACAAGAGCTACAGACTTATACAGTCATGGAGGTGGGTGCTACACACACACCAGACATGGAGCATACAGGTAAGGTTCCAGGCATATCAGTAGACTACTGTAGTGTATGCATCTGTACAGGTAGATCATGCATATGTGAGATGTGGGGTCTGTTGCTGTGTAGTACTGATAAGCAGTAATGCATAATCTGTAGTACTGTGGACTTCAGCTGTTGTACTGTAATATTGCAGCCACCCTGTAGCAATGCCACAGCTGTGGCCACTGACATCAACTCTATCCCATCTCAATGTAGCTACCTCTGGGATACCAGCAAGTCAGCGGCCGGAGGTTATGCTTGGCAATTCACTGTGCATGTCATAGCTATGGTGTAGGCCATGTACACATCTAACACACCTACCCATAATGCATGCTGTACATGTGCACTGACAGAGCACACCCCTCACTAATGGGATTACCATCCTCAAACACATGCAATACACAGTCCATCTCAGACATCTGTGGCCCCACTCCAGTGCACATTGCCCAGTCAGAGCTGACATCTGCCCAACATACACAGCTATGTCATGCACAAAGCAGTTGAACATGCTACACATAAAGACATCCCACACCCTCTGCTAACACATGCTTCAGGGTCCTAAACCTCATCAACACATTACACGGAACATACTGGAGGGATAGGGCCCTGTCCTGGGGAATCCCCACACTCTGGAATGGAAGACCCATACATGTCAGGCAATGCTACTCATTGGCCCTCTTTACAGAAACACTTGGCAATTGGATGGGAAATAGGGAAGTCACCCTGGGTAGTATATCTGTGCCACAGACTGACAGGGGCACAGGGGAATAACAGTGGGTGGTGCATGGCTGGGAAGCCCTGTGGCTAGGCTTATATAGGCCCCAGGACCAATAGACCAGTACTCACCTATGAACCTATGTGTTCCACAGGCAACATCAGCCAGGGCTCAATCATGGTCAGTAATGGTCTTTACATAGGTACAGTACATTGTGTCTGTGGTTCGTCTAATGGTAGTCAATCACTCATACATGCACCACTGATGATGACATCTGTGAATCCACATCAAGCATTCACTAAACACATGTGTCCACATGTGATCCAGAAACACACAGAGGCGGTGAGCAGCAGTGGAAACAAAACTGACACACAGATACGCATCCTGCAATGGTGTGTACACCTGTGAAGTATGGTGCACAGTACATGCCAGGGTGCTGAACAGATGTGCAGCAATGCTGTGGATATGGGTGCAGTGAGTTCCAGAGGGAGGGCCATCACCTGCTAATAGAAGCCATGCATCAGAGCCATGTATAATGTTGGTAATGGGGTTTACTACAGTTGCACTGCATGCTGTTGAGCTCCACATGTCCTGCATGCTGACATGTGTAATTGCAGGTTTGTGTGTGATACTGTACTGCTCCATCGCCTGCTATTGTGTGTGTTATTGAGGTGCGGGAGCTGTCTGTAGGTGCTGTCTGGTGGAGTGTATGGGTTGCCATGTATGTCGACTGCATGTGTGTATGTCTGTGTGTGTGGCCATGTCTGCACACGTGTGTGTGTTTGTGTGTGTGTGTGTGTGTGTGTGTGTGTGTGTGTGTGTGTGTACTGTTTGGCGGTGATGTACAGGTCTTACAGTCTGTTCTCTGTTTTCCCCTCACAGGTGGCGAGGTGGGGCTGGGTCCCCCCCCATAGGGAATCTGATGTCACTGACACAGACAGTGACCATGAGTATAGGTGTGTTGAGGCACAGGAAGGATTGTCAGGGGCTGCCACTGGGCCACGAATTGTCAACCCACACATATCTACCCCATCCATTCACATAGTCACACTGCCACTACATACCTTATCACCATTGGCCTTAGCTGAGGGACAGCCTGCTGTTGGCATTGGCCAAGACAGTGTGGTATCTATAGCATGTGTGTCAGGACACAGCAGCTATAGCCAGATATCTGGTGGGGTATCACATAGGCAGATGTTCAGGGGTACTCGTCGAAGCACTGCTGGTCATCATGTCCCTGGCAGACGTGCCACATCTATTTCAACAACATGCATGTTCTAGACTTTCATGGAGGCACAGGCATGAATGGAATGGTACACCAGGCAGGGTCTAAGGGCACAGAGGGCTCATCACACCTCTGAAACTGACAGCATCTGTGACCTAGCAGGTGCAATCCATAATTACACCAAGGTCATGGATAGATGGTGGGGTGAGACATTGGATCTCATCCACAATGTTATGTCCATGCATCAAGACAGGGTGGGATGGTTGAGATGGCCACGTTGATGTATGCCAGTAACACCAGCAGCTGGAGGTCACCGTGGATGTCCTACCAGTCACAGCCACTCCCGTACAGTCAGTACCAGCCCCAGCACTGTGGGGGGGGGGTTTGCTGTCCACAGACCATCATAGTAGACCACATGCACGTGGCCCTGGCCAGTCCCAGGAGGGATCTGGATCCAGTGGACTTCTGTCAAACTCGGGAGACAGTACTCAGTCTGGCTTTGTACCTGATACTGCCTGTAGCACCCCTGCCAGGCACAGATCCCGTGTCCATGGCTGGAGACGGTGAACTGCAAACCCTGCCAGGTACAGTCTGCAGCTGTCTCACAATTCCATGTATAGGGCAGCCACATGGAGGAACTGTGTACATGCAGACACACACACATAAACAACGAACCTAGGGCAACCACATACCTGCACACACAACATCACCAGTGGCCCATAACAGTACTCAGCTCCCTCACACACACACACACACACACACACACACACACACACACACACACACACACACACACACACACACACACACACATGTTGTCAATTGTATGGCTCAGCCTAAATCTCTGGCAAACCAGCAACACACCCTGTGCATATGATGATACCTGTGCCACTCCCTGACATCCATAACATCGATGCAGGGACAGGCTAACATGGTGCTGATGCACAGGGTGACTGTACAACAGTGTAGCAATGGAATGATGTGTAGCATGTTCTTAGCAGTAATGTGAAATGCTAATATCTTGGAAGGTGTAGCTGTGCAGCCATAATGCATCCTAGCTGTAATTAACAATGTTGTATTGTTGTCACCAGTATCTATTCTGACTGTGTTGTGTTTGTCCATGTGCCATATGACTGATGGGTGCAGTGGTGTCAGCAGGCCTTCTCAGTGGACACCAGTAAGTGTAGTGGGTGGTACACATGCCATGGTTGGGTACAACACATAGAGTCTTTGGTTTGGATGCAGTACAGGTACAAGACTATACACATGGAGGTATGTCCCCATGAAGGTAACACATCTGTTGCACATGTAATCCCACCAAGGCAGGATAGGCACAACCACACAATCCTATATATGCAGTCTGCAATGTGAATGACATTGAACATGCTAACAGCAGGGTGTATGTCCCTCTCCTCACTCTACTGCGATCCTCACCTAAGTAACATGTGTGTGCCAATGCCGGTGGCATAGCCCTACCCTTAGGAGGGTGTGAGGTGCTCAACTACTGTAAATGGTGTAAACAACAACTAACAACCTGATTATATACACTGTACAGTATTACAGACAGCTATGTGGGAGGATAGATGCAACAGTAACTGCAATAATAGCAGTTGCGTCCACAACAGCCACACCCAGTGAGTTATAGAAACCCCTGTAGTGCTGCACACCTCAACAGTGTGGAGGAGGGCATTAACATATATATGACCTGTGAAGGACTGTATATCCATGGGATGGCACCTGTGGAATGTTGGCATATGCCAAGCAGTCCTGGTGGAAACATATTCTGTGAATGGAGGTAGATCCCTTAACAACTACACACATTTCTACATGTGGGATGGTGTACAAAAGCCTGCTATGATCTACATAGGCATTGTGCACCTCCTAACCCTCATCTTCACCTGTCATGATTGGGTAAAGGAGGTATACCAGGTTCAGATTGTATTCTCTGCCTTTGACAAGTCCAACATTGGCGGTGTCCCATGTATTAAGATTACCAGTGACATTGGCCATGGGTTCATTGTTGATATGTTCCATGTCCCTGCAGACCAGGGTCATCAGGCTACTGGGTGGTAGTTCCCAGCTGACATGGTGGATTTATGGTCGCCTCTGCCAACATTAGTGAATCCATTGTCAGGTGTAGGCCTATTGGATCATATGAGGGATCCCAGATACTTACTGCACCTGCCCAGGGGGTTCCCCCAAGCATGACATGTCACTTGACTGTACTGCATGATATGTTAGTAATGCCAACCTGACATCCTACAGGTGGGATGGAGTACTGTTAACATGTACTGCCCTTGTCGTGTAGGGTCCTGCTTATGGGATCTGCTAAGGTTGGTATTGTATTGCAGACTAGATCTGTTTGGCTGGGGGGGATACCTATCCAAGTCAGATGTAGGTTGTTTGGGTCTCTCAAACCCATCAGTGGTGCATGTGGACATATATGTTGTGGTTATGTTCCCAGTTCCATCTACAGATGTATGCCCATATATACCTATATTGATATATATGTGTTCACGTTTGACAGGGAGACAATCATTCTTTTGAACGGCCCTTTCTGTAAACTGAAAGGACAAACCCGTCATTTCTTACTACACCACAGTTCAAAACACAGCAGTTCTAAAGGCACCTTCACTGACTCTCGAACTGCAAGTTGGAATACATATGGTAATGCAGGGGACATGCCCCCCTGCACCCCATGTCTGGGGGGCTGGGCCCCACACAATCCCCCTACTGTGATATACTAACTCCTAGTTTGCACTACAGTGGGGATAGGTAAATATTCCCCATCCCCACTATAGTGCCATCCACAACCAAATTACCTAATCTGCAATGAGCGAATGCATATTGACATTCGCTCTTTGTACAATCGATGCATGTATTGCAAGAATGTGTAATGTTGAGAACATACTTTTGGTCTTCCAGCTTTCGGACACATGGATTTCTGCCTTTGAAAGGTGAACTATATATATGCTGACATATATGCATTCCTAGTGCTGTATATATGTGGACGTGTGGATGTATACATAGATATCTATGGATGTATGCATATCTATGTATATATGTATTTATTAGCATATATATATATATATATATATATATATATATATATATATGTGTGTGTGTGTGTATATATATATATACATATATATATATATATATATATATATTTCTATACTTATATCTACATATATAGATATGTTATATCCATTTAAAGATGAATATAGATACACACACAAATACATCTAAATGGCAGAATACATTCCCTGTAGTGTTGTATACCTGGGCTGGATGATATGTATGTGAAAACATCATGATTATGCATATCTGCTGTGGCTTAGTGGTAAATCACTTTGTGTAAGGTGTGCAGGGTCCTGGTTTTGAGCCTTGCAGGAGCTGTTTATTTTGTTGCTGGGCAGAACTCAGCCCATTGGATACACCTTTGTTTGTTGGCTACACCTGTTACTGAGAGGTTTTAAGCAACATGGATTTTAGTTGAATGTTTTAGTCTGATGAAGCGGAATGAGTCTGTGAAAGCACTTACTAGTTTT
Source organism: Protopterus annectens (assembly GCF_019279795.1). Taxonomy (NCBI): domain Eukaryota; kingdom Metazoa; phylum Chordata; order Ceratodontiformes; family Protopteridae; genus Protopterus; species Protopterus annectens. The sequence goes on along the minus strand of NC_056737.1, from coordinate 506,730,494 downwards.
GTTATTTTAACAGTTTAATAAATATATCTGCTGTGTGTAACCTACGTGCATTTTGGTTTTTGGATATATCATTACACAACTCTACCCACAGTCAGCCTGTCGTTCCTCATCCTCCTACAAATATGTGGCCGCTTTGAGTGTGCAGGTTCCCCTGTAAGAGGTATTGCTACCTGCTGCCTGTATCACTGATGCTCACACACAGGAAGGATGTCCATCACACAGGGAATATAAAGGGACCATGCCCACATGCTGTAGGGATTTATAGTGGGTGGTTGCCATGGCAGTGGTAATTCAATGTAGTACACGTGTAATTATATATATATATATATATATATATATATATATATATATATATATATATATGGCTATCTGAATAAGTATATGTACATATATTTCCACCATATGTCCTGGACATGAAGTGCAGCCATACACCAGCCCCTACAGTCCTAAAGTCATAGTGCAAGGGGATGACAGGTATGTATAGCAGGTATATTACTAGATTGTTGCTACTGTCATTGGGATTGTCTTCACAGACATGGTGTGTGTGGATGCTGACATCTGCTTATAACATGCGTGCCATTGGCTACTGACAGACATCCTAAGGAAATCATTGTAAGGTACCTCTGCTAGCATGTAATGCCCCTGTGGAGTGCAGCAGAGATATTGGCCACTATATTTGGAACTTCAGACACACCCTGTACAGTCCAGAGGTATACACATAATCCCTTAGTGCACCACATGTGTACCAGGCCTGACAATATGGATGTAGACAGCCATGTAGATGAGTATAACACATAACGACTGGTATACATTTGGCACCATAGGTGTTGGATTCACACACTCCTGTCTGGCCTGACACATAACGACTGCGGGTGCAGGGGTGCCATGGACACATACCACCCACTAGATATTGACATACAGCTGTACAGCATCCCACTGCTCTGTCTGACATACATGAAGTTTAAGGGAGGACCAGCAGCAGTACATCTGGCAAGTATCTGCACATAACATCCCACTGGTTAAGTACACTAAGCTGCTAGGCATGTAACAATGCACTGTGCAGGCTACAGGCAGACTGGCTCAACACTGGCCTACATCTCATATGGGGGAATGCACATGTACCTGCATATATAGCAGGCTCGACAGCCATGTCACAGCACAGGATAAGATACACCTGTGTGACAGTGCATAACCACAACCAATGTGAACACAGCCACAGCCACATATGGTAAGCTAGCATAATATTACAGTATATGGACTATCTGTTCTACACCATCCTCATATGTGCCACTCACAGAATGACCCTACATATACTGGGCTGCTACAAAGTTTGTTATGATGGCTGTCTGTGGTATGGGACAATTGTTTATAGCCCTACAAACATGTATGGCAAAACGATACCATACAGTGGGGCAGCATGTAACATCTTATAGAAGAGGAGCTAGAACAATGACATCTACCACAGTCTGTACACAGGCTGAAGTACATATTAACAATACACACACTGCTGACATTCACCATCACTACACAGGCCTCAGCACTGTACAAACATCCACAGAATGTCCAACATATGTCATGAAATATAACCACTACTGTACATGATGTGTAGCAATCTGATATATCACTGGCTTGTTTTCAGATATGATGACAGTATTTATGGTGTACAGCACATATACACCACTTCATGCATGCCATATGTGCAAAGGTTGACAGAGGTGTGGCTGACAGCACATGCACAAGGCCAGTATAGACATGTTGCTGTGATAATCTCATATATTTTCCATTGTAACAGGGTTTGTTGCAACATATGTCCTATGAGGGATATGAAGTCAGTAAATGTCATGGCCTTCACCATCTACAGACGGCAATCCTCACACTACCTTCTGCATTTCACAGATTGATGCACTGTGGCTAACACATGAAACCATAGGCACAACACTGCCCAGTCTGCAGATGACCCTGCAGATGGGGATTCCTCATATACATGGAACTGACATGGGAGGCATTGCGACATGTATGACAGGCATATCCAGACAAACACTGTTAAACCACCATTACTCCAAATACAGTATAGAAGCACTTACAGTCTGTAGTCAGGTCAGGCACATCCCCCCCCCCTGTTGGTTGCCTTCTTTCCACAGTGTCTGTTGTTAGAGGTAAATCCCCAATCCATCTGGGATGCTGTTTGCCAACATCAGATCTAGTTCCTGTTCATAGTGACTGCAAAGGCCCAGCACCACCATGATGTTCCTAGGTATTGGATTGTGTTTCCATGCAATTAGCTATGGGATTGTTACCACAGCTGTTCCACATGCAATCAGCTAGGGGAGGGCTGCAATTCATGCAGAGACCATCAGCTGATCATGAGCATCACGTAAAATACACATGCTGCTGCCTAAGCAAGGCAGGTGTGGGTCTCCACATCCACCAGAGAGGGAGTGGGGGAGGCAGACAGAGTCAGATACATGTCAGGGAGGGGTGGGAGGGTAAAACTGAAGCATGTTTGTATCACACACCTACCAACACAGGATATCAAACCCCTGACAACTATGTAGTGCTGTCACAGTTTGATGCAGTTGCTGGATACACCACATGGGTTACCTGATGTGGAGCACTCAGAACATATATGTGAGGGTGAGTGACATCTGCAACAGGGATACGGTAGATATAGGGTAGGTGTCGTACACGTGCCTGTCTGCATGAACAGGTGCCAGCGTCAGTGCAGGCACACTCACACAGGGACGCACACACATTGACACACTTGGCAGGGCCAGGAGGGCAACTCATCAGTAGTGGGATTGCCACAACACATCAATGTGCAGGTATCACATGCACCACACGGGTCATATGGAGGCTGTATGGGCAAAGAGTATGATGTCAGACATCAGACAGCATGCTTCACTGTGCCCTGGGGGGTTGTAGTGAGTGTGGATGTGGACATACACACCATACAACAAACACACACGAACACACGGTGCCAGTTCTGACATGCATGGGTGCATGTCTACACAAGTGTGTGGTGATCAACTGTGCCAGCAGGCTGTACAAGGGTAGGCAATGGGTATACCATGGCATCAGGCCACATGACAATGGTCTGCATTGTGGCTCAGGCCTGTAGTTACTGCATTTGCCCACACAGGTGGATATTGCATCCACCATCCAGTCAGCTGGGTGACTATTGTGTGTGGCCAATGCTGTACCCCACATGCCATGTATGTGTTCCTTAGTCCATGACATGGATGGTGTCTGGGATGTGCACACCTCCCACATGCATGTACAGTGACATGTGGAACTGTACCTGAGGTATCTGGGATGTGCACACCTCCCACATGCATGTACAGTGACATGTGGAACTGTACCTGGGGTGTCTGGCCCATGTTGTGAACACAGATTATCATCAGATGTGCCAGTCTTGCCCACCTGTGGCAGGAACTGGTAATGGGTAGCAGGTTTACCCTTCACCTACATTCATAGCATGCCAACAGCATTTCCTGATGTCAGTGTCATCTGACTATACAGAGCATGTTGTCAGGCATGGTATGTCCATTGTGAGTCACATGTGAAGGCACCACAGGTGGTGCAGGTGTCCATTGGGGAACATGGTGGAGGTGCACTGTCTGCATGTACTTGCATATTGGACAGATGCGCAGGGTGACATGCCCTCTGTAGCCCACTGCTATCACTGCATAGTTACTATCATTGGCCAGTATGCAGTGTACTACCCACATATTGGCTGTTGGGGCTGCTAATTTGGATTGGTTGGCCTTGATGTCACATGTATGGGTATGGCTTTGCACCCCAGCCTCCCAGCTAATTTACATCTGTCATCCCTGTATGGTTGACATTGTGATATATAGTAGGATCACCATAAAAGTAATAAGCAAAACCCCCATTACATTGGCCAGACACACACACACACACACACACACACACACACACACACACACACACACACACACACACACACACACACACACACCTGTCATGTCTGGGAGTTGAACCTCTACCTAGCTAGTTTATTACACTATAGCACTATGCAGTTATAGTATGTACCACAGACATTACTGGATTACTTTTTCCCCAAAGGTATATTTCACAGTGACTGACATCAACAGGATTACCAAAGTTGGGCATTTCACCTGTACTGCGCGTGACTAGCCTAAAATGCATTGCTCTCTACACAGACAGTAAGACACACACAAAACATCCACAACTGTCATGTGTGGGTATAAAACCCCTGACAAATGCCTATATCACACTACAGCATGGAGCTGTTATAGGACACACCAGAGGGATCACTAGAGCCACCCTTCCCTAAAGGTGTATTTCACACTCAATGACATCAGCAGGTTTACCAAAGCAGGGCATTTCACCTGTACTGCGAGTGACTAGCCTAAAATACATTGCTCCCTACACAAACAGTGAGACACACACAGAATATCCACAACTGTCATGTGTGGGTATAGAACCCCTGACCAAGGCCTATATCACACTACAGCATGTAACAGTTATAGATCGCACCACAGGGATTACAGGGGAGCTTCTCCCCAAAGTTGTATTTCACAATGAATGACATCAGCAGGATTGGCAAAGTAGAACATTTGAAATGTACTCTAAGTGAGTAGCCTATGATGCATTGCTCCATACACAGACATTGAAACACACGCAAAACATCCAGAACTGCCATGGGTGGTGATGGAACCCTACCACAGTTCTAAATCACACTACAGCAGTACACAGTTACAGGACACGCTAAAGACATTACTGGGCTATGACGTTCCTAGAGGTGTATTTCTAGGTGAGTGACATCAGCACCCTTGCCAAAGTTGGTATATGAATTGTATGTGGTTGTGAGTGGCCTAAAAAGCATTGCTCTCTACTCAGTCAGACAGACACAGATTCATACACAAACTCACAGTTGCCAGGTCTGGGGTTAGAACACCTACCTAACTACTTTATCACACTACAGCAGTATGCAGTTACAGGACACATTTTGGAGATTACTGGGCTATGATTTCCCCAGAGGTGTATTTCTGGGTGAGTGACATCAGCAGCCTTGCCAAAGTTGAGCATATGAATTGTACAGGGTGTGAGTGGCCTAAAAAGCATTGCTCTCCACTCAGTCAGACACATTCACACACAAGCCAGGTCTGGTGTTAAAACACCTACCTAACTACTTTCTCACACTACAGCAGTACACAGTTACAGGATGCGCTATGGAGATTACTGGGCTATGATTTCCCCAGAGGTGTATTTCTAGGTGAGTGACATCAGCAGCCTTGCCAAAGTTGTGTATATGAACTGTATGGAGTGTGAGTAGCCTAAAAAGCATTTCTCTCTGCACAGTCAGTGACAGAGAGACATGCACACAAACACACACTCACACAGTTGGCAAGTCTGGGGTTAGGACTACTACCTAACTAATTTATCACTACAGCAGTACGCAGTTATGGGAAGCGCCATAGGGATTACTGAGCTACAGCTCTCCCAAAGGTGTATTTCACATTGGATGACCTCGGCAGGCTTGTCATGATACTGCTATGGGGAGGATGGTGTGTGCATGGGCCGTAACCCATTCATGTAGAGGTTGACATGCCACATGTGGGCACACACATGGTCATATGCCACAGGTACGTGTATACAGCTACTAGGTGACTACTTTCTTGTACAGTCATGTTGCTCAGCTGGCAAGTGCAACACACTTTCATGCTGACAGATACTGGTGGCTAGTATCTGCAGTGAGTGACACCTGCAACTCATGTGTTTCAGGCCCTTTGCTGTGTGCTGGGTGGGACAGGCCCAGATGGCTCCTTGTCACGGTCACCCTCTTCCATACATCTATGTCCATCTACCTTTGGCTTATTATAGTGTGTTGTCCTTACATATATGTCTGTATTCCTATCAACTGTGTGTGCAAGGCAGGAGTGGTGCATACTGACGTGCTGCACTAAGAACTGCAACTGCCAGATATGTCTGGTCCACTGGTGTTTGTTGACATGGCCTTCATGTGTTTAAGTGTGTGGGCATGCCCAGTATGGCCTTTCAGTATGTTGTTGGTTGACATTGCCTTCATTCGTCTAAGTGAATAGCATGCCCAGTATGGCCATCTATATTGCATGTGTGGATCAAGTCCAGGTAGTTTGTACTGTGGTGCTGACCTTTGTGTTGTACACTGACAGGTAGCATGCTGTGTCTGCAGGGTATCCATCGGTCATTTGGCATTGACTGTTGCTACATTTCTGCATGGCGGGGGGGGGGGCACCTGACTGTTTCTACATTTCTACATGGGGGGGCATACCTGACTGTTACTATAGTGTATGTAGGATGGTGGGGTATACCTTACACTTTTACACATTTGTTAGGACTGTACTGGTATGTTGGGTACACCATTTCAGTCTGTAGTCTTACCTATCATGCTGGCTAGAGGCATACCAGTGTACTACAGCTCTTAGTTTTAACTACCTATATATTAGTTTCTGACTTCCTAGCCTTCACAACTTACATCCAACTGGCTGGCCTGGTGTAGTCTGTCTGTGTAGGCCTGGGGTAGGGGTTACCCATGGGGCTCATTCAGAGGCCACAGTACAGCATTTGTTTGTGTTTGTCTACACATATCCTGCTGGCTGTGACTGTTGTTGGGTATGTGCCCCCTCAACTGGCATGTGTGAGTCACTTACCTTGTGGGTGTCCCAGTATTGAGGGTGGTGCTGCAGGGCTGCCTATGTCGGATACACATAGTACACTCCCTATACATGGTTGAGCACAGGTAGTGTCATGTTTGGCATCCCCTTTTACTGTATGTGCGAGTCAGAGAGAGGTGTCATTCCCTGGGTCCCTACTGTGTCAGTGCATGTGCTATGCATTGCCTCTTTGCCAAGGCCAGGGCATACTGGGCATGCCTCCTTCTGCCTACTGGATCAGGGTCAGGTTGTTCCTCCTCTGAGTCACTCTGCACCTGTGCAGGCCTTGGCACTGGTGGGGGGCTGTGTGGCCCTGCCCCATGCTGTTCCTGCTGCAGCTGTTTCTGCAGGATCATATTGTGTAGCATGGCACATACAAGGACAATTTGGGTACATGTAGTTGGTGAGTACTGCAAGGCTCCACCGGATGTGTTCAGGCACCGGAACCTTGACTTGAGCATCCCAAACACATGCTTTATTATGATTCGTGTTTGTGCGTGTGCCTCATTATGGAGTTCTTGTTCGGGTGTGTGTGCATTTCTGATGGGTATCATCAGCCATGGCTCTAGTGCGTATCCAGCATCCCTCACTAGGTGACCGTGTGGGATGTCCCCATTGGCAAATGTCTGGTACAAAAAAATGTAGAAATAGAACACCAAACGGTTAAGGTACCTCCAAGCAGAATGAAGACAGTCCAAAACAAATGATGAAAGGTACTCCACGACAATCGAAGCAGACCCAAAGGGTAGAAACTTAATAATTCTTTATTTCACAAAATAAAGTAAGCGCTTTTGCGTTTCCATAAACGCTTCATCAGACTTTCAAATTCATTATGTAAAATCTCCATTTAAATACTGGGTCTCATATAAAACAACCAATAAAAGCACTGTAAAAATTGCTACTTAGATTTTAAAGTGCCAATGCTTATATATATCCCTAACATATATGGTTTCATCATAAACCTATCTAATGAATACTAGTGTATACTAATAACAACATAAAAACACATGCATGTGTACAAATAAAACGTCAGTCCATGTTTAAACCAATATATGATGTCTAAGAATCAATGTTTCAGAGCACAGTCCATGAGAAATGGTTTCAAAGAGACCCTCTCATTCAGCCCATGTCCTCTGTCAGCTTGTAGTCTAATAATCCATTTACCTTCCTCTTTCTCAATATAGTTCCCTATATCTCCTAGCCTCACTGTAGGATGTATTAACTCTAAAACTAAAAACTTAAAACTATGTGTCATATAATTGTGGATAATATGTCTAGCTATTGCATTACCCTCATTCTCTCTACTAATGGCATAGACATGTTCTCTAATTCTCTCTCTCAAAGTCCTATTCATCTTTCCTACATAGAAACTATTGCATTTATGGCATATAGCTAAATAAACCACATTTCTTGACCTACAATCTGTATAATGATGGAACTCATATTTCAAATGTGTATCAGGATGTATGAAGCTGTTGGTGTTAGCTATAAAACCACATTGGCTGCAGTGGCGACAAGAAAAGGTCCCTTTCCTGATGGAATGGAGTTCTTTCTTATTGCTTTTCTCATAACACAAAATCCGTTTCAATGGTTTAGTGTTCCTTTAACTAAATCTCGGACCTGTGCCTACTGCTTCCTTTATCTGTTCGTCTAACAGTAGCATACCCCAATTCTTTTTAATTATCCCCATCACTTTATTATTGTTATTCGTATAAGGAATTACTAGCCTGTTTACCTTCAGAGTAGCAATAGCTCTTTGTTTATTGTGTATCTGACTTCCCCTCCTGATGTAGGGTTGACCAGAACTGTCACGTTCTATTTCTTGTATTGCTTCTAAATCACTTGGATGGTATCCTCTCTCTACAAAATCTATTTTTACATCACTAATAGCTTCTTGAAAAACCTCATCTTCACTTACTAAACGAGAAGTCCTTAGTGCCTGGCTCTTAACAATATTTTTATGTATGTGCAATGGGTGCATACTATTTCTATGCAGCAGGGCATTCCTTCTGCAAGGTTTCTTAAATATTTCAGTGGTAATTAAACCATTATGTTTCTTAAGTAATACATCCAAGAATTCAATCTCATTCTGGGACCATTTCCCAGTCAAAGTAAGAAAAGTTGTCGTTCCATTAATGTGGGTAATGAATTCATTGAGGGTTGTTAAATCCCCTCCCCATATGAGGAAGACATCATCCACAAAACATTTGTAATACTTTATGAAACATGAACAAAACATATGTTCTAAAATATAAGTATGCTCCCAATATGCCAAAACAAGATTTGCATGAGAATTGGCACAAGGCGTACCCATTGCTACATCTGTAGTCTGTAAAAATATCTTTTATCATAAGTAAACACATTATTTGTGAGGATTAGGTCCATCAACATTGTAATTTTAATAATTTGATCATTACTCATCCCTTTCTGTATCAAATATAATCTTAAGTAATCTATACCAATATCATTAGGTATACTCGTAAAAAGTGACACAACATCCAACATAACCATATAGTCAGACCCATTCATATGACTAATGCCATTGTAAAGTGAAAGAGTTTCCAAAAACTGTTGAGTGTCCCTTAAAATTGAACTAGTTGATTCTACCAATGGTGTCAATTGCTTTGAGGATGTGCATGGTATAGATGTTGCTATATGGCTAGAAACTGTAAGAAACTCACCCTTCAGGCTTATGCCTCACAAGACTCCTGGCAATGTGGTATTATCTGCACCATGTACACCATCTCATGTACACCAGCTCATGCACTTTGCATATATATTAATTTTAATATTCTTGTTGCCAGCAACTTGACAGAAATATTTCACTCTACACAGGGAATGAAACATTGCCTGAATAGTTGAAATACAGGTGAAGTTTCCCAGGAAATCCTGCTGTTTGCTCCTAGAACCATCATCAGAAAACATTGCAATAATTGGACACAGGGGCCATAATGTACATAAGAAACGTTATTTGGTCCCTGTTACCTGCTGACCCTCAGCTACCTATGTTATAGTGGCCTGTTTGTTCCTCTCACAATGAGAACCATTCCCAGCTCATTTGTTCCCTGAGAACTGAGAGCCAATCACAGAGTTGTCATTCAGGCGGCCATCAGGGTTTTTATGCTTCAGACTCCAACCCTGCTGCCAGTAACTGACATGAACACCCACATCACCATGCAAGGTCCAGTTATACCCTGGTCCCAATGTACACACACATCACAGAGGGCTACCACCACTGGCTTGGATGGATCAAGCTCACATCTTTAGTCTACATCCCTATTCATTGTCTGTGGGCCTCTACTTGCAAGGTAACTATTGGCTGAATGGAACCACCAATTCCTTTCCACAGGATGGATGAGCTGGCATCAGTCTCTCACTTCCACACCCCTCCAACTGCCTGCCTCTTCCAGTACCTGAGCCACTACTCAGACTTGAGTCACCTGGGTCATAGTCAGGGATTCATCCCTCTATGTCAAAAAGGGCGTACCGGTTCATAAAATTAAGATTGCTGTAATATAATTGTTAGCATATCTTACAACATCTCAGGCATATGGTGCATTTCCTCACATAGATCTCAGTGGAAGTATACCACCATATGTGTAGTGTAATTTAGTGTCCACAAAAACAGTGTGGTGGATGCAGGAATTAACTTTGTGAACATGTCTATATCCCTGTATTCCTTATCCAGGAATGATCAGTGGGGCTGTATGCAGCTAGAGTCTTCCTGTGAGCTGCAGCAGAAATCATAAGTGCCAGGCCTGGAGTCTCAGTCCAGATACCCACTTCTGGGGTGGGGGGATAAGGTAAACCTTATTATGAAAAAGGTCAGTTTATATGGGGTTTCCCATGCAGTCCTGGTAGCATTTTTACGAATATTCACTGAGAGAGGAGACCACCCAGAAAGACTGCTTGGAAGACATGTAGGGCTTCAGAAGTCTGCATTGATGGGAGGGAGCGGGGTCAGTCATCTATCCCATATTGCCTAATGAGTTCCAGGTACTCTACAGATTGGAGTAATTGAGGGGGAGGCTTTCAGTTAGTGACTCATCTAGAGATTCCAGGTGTCTTACAATAACAAAGAGCTTTGTGAGTCTTCTTGCTGGAATCAGAAGTAGAAAACAGATATTTTGATGGGGACTTTGGGGAGTAGAGTTCACAAGGCCTAAGGATGTTCTGTCCAACTCCATTGGTTGGATAGGACTGCAGATCCTGTAATCAAGGGCAGAGCCATCTGGTGCTTCAACAGGAGCCAAAAATTCAGGGGGTGCTGGGGATAGGCAGTTAATACCACAGCCACATCTCTGGAAGCCCTGACTTCAGTCACAATATTGACAGTTGAGGAGTTGATGCTGGGACTATTGACCTGAGCTCTGATGTTGAGTATGGCAGTAACACACTATCAACACTGATGCTAGGAAGTCTGGAACCAACATCTATGATGAGAACATCAGTGCCAAAAGCACTGACAAAGTGGTAGGGACCAGTGACTTTGCAGGGTTTTCCATTATCAATGTTGCATAATAGGACATCATGAAAGAGAGTCTATCACCAAGGTCAGTGCTGGTGGCTATGTAGCCAACAACCTAATGGTCACTGCTGAGTAAAAAAGTCATGACACCTATGATGCCAACATAATGGAGAGTTGGTTTGTGGGGGAAGGGAACCTTAAATGTTTTTGTGCACCCTGGATGAAAGATGTGGGAGGAGTAGCTCTGGGCAATCGGTGTTAAGCAAAGACAATGACTTCTGTCAGCCTCTCTTAATCAATGACAGGGATAACTGAGCAGGAAAAGGGGCTGACCTTGGTGTAACTGCTTTGCATTTTCCCAGCTGAATGAGAGATGTCCCCTTAGTCCTTGATGTTTCCAACACAACATCCAGTAGTCTTATGCTCTCAACTGTTGGTTGCCTTCACAACAGCTTTACTCACTGATTAAGTGATGGAAGAAAAGGCAGCTAGACCAGGCAAGAAACAGACTTGACACTCTTCCCCTGAATTTTAGGAAGCAAGAAAGAAGTGGAAGCACTCCCTTCTTTAGAATTGGGACCATATGCCTTTTATGGCATGTGGGGAGTGGAGAGCCTGATTGGCTTGTCTGCCTCTACCTAAACCAAAAAAATCTCTTTTCTGTAAATAAAATGCACAGTAAATCACAGTAGTACCTAATAGTAGCTTTGTTGATGCTGTTAATCAAATCACATTTTCTGGGAACTATGCAATTCATCTAAAGCCACTTTGTGTGTCCATCAGTGGATATCGCCCTACTGCAGGCACACCCATGGCACAACTTGTAAGATGTTGTGAAATATGAAGACGGGCCTAAGCCCAAACATCTCAGGCAAGGAAGAATTGTTTTGGTGGTATAGTGTCAAAATATGGGAAGTCTTGGAATGGCAGTGTAGGGAAAGACAGAGGCGACATGAACACCCAGATCACCATGCAAGGTCCAGCTATACCCTGGTCCCAATGTACACACACATGACAGAGGGCTACCACCACTGGCTTGGATGGATCAAGCTCACATATTTAGTCTACATCCCTATTCGTTGTCTGTGGGCCTCTACTTGCAAGGTAACTATTGGCTGAATGGAACCACTAATTCCTTTCCACAGGATTGATGAGCTGGCATCAATCTCTCACTTCCACACCCCTCCAACTGCCTGCCTCTTCCAGCACCTGAGCCACTACTCAGACTTGAGTCACCTGGGTCATAGTCAGGGATTCATCCCTCTATGCCAAAAAGGGCGGCCGCGGTGGTGCAGCAGTTAGTGTTGCTGCCTCACAGCAAGACGTTCTCCAGTTCAATTCTCGGCTGGGGTGCCCTCTGTGCAGAGTCTGCATGTCCTCCCTGTGGTTGCGTGGGTTTCCTCCGGGTGCTCTGGTTTCCTCCCACATCCCAAAGACATGCTGTAGGTGGATTGGACACTCTAAATTGGCCCTAGGTGTGAGTGCATGCATGTGTGTGCCTTCTGTGGAAGGTTGGGCGCTGGGCTGGCAACTCAACACTGTAAAACTCCACTGCCAATCATGAGCGGACAGGTGATCTGCTGTGGTGACCTCTAACTGGGAAAAGCTGGAAGAAGAAGATTGATTTCAGTAGGATAGGGTAATATACAAATTGTCTCTTGAATGTGGGCTGTCTTGTTGGCATATTTATTCTTTAGTTCTGATATAAGCTTTAATCTTTTTTTAATACTGTCTAATAATTCTTGTAGTAATAATTATATAGAGCTCTTGTAGTTTTATAGTTATTTTCGGTAAATTATGATTCCTTGAGTTATGTCTAGATAAAGCTGCATCCAGATGAACACAAGTTATGGTAACTTCTTCTCAATGAAAAACATAATAAAACATGTTTTATGGTGGGTGAAAGCCTCTTGCATCCTCCCAGTTTGGAGCCATCACCACCATGCACTCTTACTTACATATACAAACTTTGTGTCCGCACAGCTGTATAGGAAATAGAAAAATGAAAACAAAACAGTGACTCATTGCTGGTACTATGACTGAAGCAGTGCAGTTGATGATTTTTTTATGAAGAAAAGCAATCAGTAAGTAGGTAACTTGCCCATTTGTGATCATTGAATTGCATCATCATCCACTTTACACTTGACTACCTGTAAGGAAGCCTTTTTTTTTCTTTCTGATTCTTAGATCAGTTGCCTGCTATGGTTTTCCACTTTTTGCAGTCTAAGCACAGAGATCAGTTTTACAAGTGAAGCCACAGGCTCATGTGGCAGTCCAGGGGAGTAGATAATGCTATTTAGCCATGTGCTGTCCTCAGCAGTATTAACCAAGTCCACTTTACTTGGCTGAGTGATTTGAAAAAAATAGCTTGGCTGAGTAAAATGTAACTCTATGATGAAAAGCGAATGCTGTCTTTTGAAAGCAGTCACCCATTCAGAAATATGAAAGTATTCACTGTACAGGTAAGTCCATCAAATCCATGGAGTGAGAGTGTTTCAATGAGGGCATATGTGTGGATGTATGTATGTGCATGTTTGTAGGGTATGAATAAGGCTGATTTCATGTGTGTGTATGTGTGTGTGTGTGTGTGTGTGTGTGTGTGTGTGTGTGTGTGTGTGTGTGTGTGTGTGGGAGTGTGTGGGAGTGTCTGTGTCTGTGTGGGTAGGTGGCCATAGGGGATCATGAGTCTGGATGTGTTTATGTGTTAGAGTGTGCATGTTGGTGTTTGGATATGTTTCTGAGTGTGAAAGATTGTGGAAGGTATGTTTATGGATGAATGTGTGTGTGTGTGTATGTGTGTGTGTGTGTGTGTGTGTGTGTGTGTGTGTGTGTGTGTGTGTGTGTGTGTGTGTGTGTGTGTGTGTTTGTATGTGTATATGCACGTGTGTGAGGGTGCCTTTGCTAATACAATGCATGGGCTGCTTAGGGAACACTAGCACTGTCAGGTTTTATAGTTCTAGTGTGTGTTTCAGAGACATTGTAATATGCCAATAATGAGGTGTTTTTCTGTGCTGCTTTACCATGTCTCTGAATTGGACTTTATCTCCATCATACTAATTAACGAACCCATGTTGGGCAATTAGCATTGGTGAAGAGACATTCCCTGAATTCAAGGAAGTGTTCTAGTTTACTTTTTAGTCTTCATTTTTAATATTTTTAATTATGTAAATGTTTAATTCTAGGTATTGATTTAGGTGGGGATTGTTGTTTTAAGATGATAGGGTGTTTGTTTATTTTGTATTTGCAGAATGTGAATGTGTTGTTTTTTCTGTTAGTGAGAATGGAGCATAGTGTAGCTCATAATGTGTGTTGTACCTTTAAAAGCCATTCCACAGGCAGTGAAAACGTGCATATAAGTACTGAGCACATGCAAGCAAGAGCGCCATTTTGAGTGAGCAGCCAGAGTGAAACCATGCATGTGTGTAGTAGTCAGTCATTTAGTTTACTTTAATTTCAGTCAGCCATCCTGATGTGTTTGTGTATAATAAACTACTTAAATGAACACCCAGCCTCATTGTCTTATTGAATACACAAGATGAGTGACATGGTGTCAGAAGTGGCATGTCTAAAGCAATGTAGAGCCAGAAAGGGGTCTAAAGCAAAACCTCTTCAAGACCATGGGGCGTGCAGTTACAGTTGGAGGAATATACAGGACTGAATCATCCCTGCTCAAATGACTTGCAAACAGGCCAGAAAGACAAATCCAGGTAATAAAACTCATTTAAATTATTTTTTATTCAACAAATATAAAATGAAGCATTCAAAGCAACTTTCTAATTAAACAAAATGTTCAAAATTATGATATATTGATAAAAAATACTCAAAATGCTTACAAAAGTGCTTGAAATAACTTCCAAAATGCATAAGATATATAAAAAAAGGGAAATTACTATTTTTTTTCACTATGTGCTTCTTTTTCATATTAACTAAAGTTATTCGAGATAGCTGAGGTGGACACAGTGTTCACAAGTTTGTGCAGTGTTACAGTACAGTTATTTTACAAAATACAGTCATTTTGAAGAGACTGTGGTGCAGCTAAATATTTTTCGAGTACCTGTTATATGTGTGTGGCATTTGAACATAATTAGAAAAGCATTTGTTGGCATTGCTGAAGAATTTCACAGACCTGCTCCACTAGTATTTGATAATAATGTTGCTGAAAACTGAAGAGTGTTTGAACAAGAGTACGATATTTTCATTCAGGCTGATTTTTCTGTTAAAGATGCAAGTACAAAGGCATTTATTCTGCTTAATTTACCTGGTTCAGAAGCCATTGAAAGGGAGTGTCATTTGTTTATGCCCCAGCTGGGTATGCAGGGGAGGGGAAGACTGCCATATTGTAGTGCTTTCATGTTACTGGTTGAAACGTGGGAAGACCCTGAATGTTTTAAATGTAATTTTAGAGAAATGTGTAACCCCCAAAAGAATATTATAATGGAAAGGCACATATTTTACGCAACAGATCAAAAGCCTGGTGAAACTTTTGCAGCATATATAACTGACATGAGAAACAAGTCAACAATGTGCATATTTGGTGATTTAAGAGATGAGTTGATAAAAAACAGGCTTGTGTGTGGTATTAAAGATGATGCAGTGCAAAAGATTTTGCTTTGAGGCAGGGATGTAACTTTGAATAAGGCCATAGAGATTTGTTATATATATGAGCTGACAGAAAAGCACACGACTATGCTTACAAATGAGAAATGCATGCTTCCAGTGCCTTCTAGTGCTAATGTTGATAGTATGCAGCATGAGGTTAAAAGATGCAGGCCTAAGGGTGTGGTTGCTTCAGTGAAATCCAGAGCCTTTCTAGCAAATTCCAGAGCAGCTCCAGTATAATCCAGAGCATCCTGAGTGAAGCAGAGGGGTGAGTCAGCAAAACCTGTGGCAAGTCTCATAGTCAACTGTCGTAATTGTGGAGGCAGCCATGAGCCCAACAGAGAAAAGTGCTTAGCTTTTGGTCAGCAGTGCCACAAATGTAAAAAGTGGAATAATTTCAAAAGGTTCTGTAAATCAAAAGGATTACAATTTTTTATTAAAAGAAAGCATTGAAAGAGGCAAGTTGATCAGCTAGAAAGCTGCAACCCTACTTTTTATAATGATGGTGTGTCGGTGCTTGGTGAAACAATCAATGCAGTAGATTTCTGGGCAAAGAATGAAATGTTTTGTACTGTCCTGATTAATGGAAGACCTGTAGAGCTCAAAGTTGATACTGGTTCAAAGTGCAATGTTATGTCAGCAGAAATGTTTCTCAGAGTAAGAGCTAGTGAGAAGCTTGATCTGGCAAAGTGTGCGAAGTTTGTTGCTTATAGTGGTGACGAAATCCAAACTGAAGGCTCTCTGGTTCTTTCATGCTACTTTGCTGGAAACAGCTATGACTTGAAATTTTATGCAGTCAAGAGGCACATGCAGTCATTGATAGGCCTCAAGGACAGTTTGAAAATGGGACTGCTTTCATTTAATGCAGAAGGCCACCATGTAAGCACGTGTAACAACAAAATTTTGGACAAACTATTTTTTCTGACTATGCGCTGATCTTTTTGAAGACAAGTTAGGCAAACTCCCAGTTGTGTACTCCATGAAGCTAGACCACGAGGTAAGTCTAGCTATCAGACCAGCAAGGAAAGTTCCAGTAGCCTTGCAAGGCAAAGTCAAAGCTGAGTTAGACAGAATGGTGCATCTAGGAGTAATTTGTCCAGTAGAAGAACCAACTGAATGGGTATCCTCCATGGTAGTAGCTCATAGAGCTCAGATGATATTAGAATATGTATTGTTTCAAGAGATTTGAACAAAGCACTAAAACAACCACATTATCCTATGTGTACAGTTGAAGAATTTGCTGCTCTTATGCCAAATGCCACTATTTTTTCTGTCTTAGATGTAAAAATTTCATGATGGCAAATTTTACTGGGCCGTAGATCTTCATTGCTAACCACTTTCAATGCACCATTTGGAAGGTACAGATTTCTGATAATGCCATTTTAGATAAATTCTGCAAGTGAAGTCTTTCAGCATGCAATGGAGCAATTTGTTTCTGGCTATCCATGTGCTATTATAGTGGATGATATTCTTGTAGGAGGCAATGGTGAAGTCGAAATGACAGAAACCTCAAGAAAGTTCTGGAATGTGCTCGTGAAGTAAATCAAGTTAAATCCTCAGAAATGCAAGTTAAGGCTATGAGATGTTACTTATGTGGGTCATTTGTTTACTAGTTCAGGGTTATGACCAGATCCTTCCAAGCAAACTGCAATTCTTGAGATGTCAGCTTCAGACAATGTCACCACCTCCTTACAATGTTTTCTTGGCCTGGTCAATTATTTAGGATAGATCACTCCAGATCTGGTAGAACTTTCAGCATCACTAAGAGACCTGACACACAAATATGTGACTTGGTCCTGGTCAGAACAACACCAAAGAACATTTGATGTCCTGAAACAGAGAATTGCCAGTTCACACAATTTAAGGTATTATGATGTTCACAAACCTGTAACTCTTTCTTGTGATGCTTCGAAATTTAGTCTTGGTGCAGTCATTCTTCAGGAGGGCAGACCAGTAGCCTATGCATCAAGAACTTTAACCCAAACCGAGATCCAGTATGGTCAGATAGAGAAAGAGCAATTGTATTTGCATGTTCAAAGTTCTATGATTATATTTATGGCTGACCTATTCAAATTGAGACAGACCACCAACCCTTGGCTACTATTTTTAAAAAGCCAATGCACACAGCTCCTGCAGGATTGCAACACATGATGTTGAAATTGCAAAAGTACAATTTTCACTTGATTTACACAAAAGGCTATCTTCTTTATCTTGCTGATAATTTATCTAGATCTCCCAGAAAAAAAACACTGAACAGCATGAAAATGAACACCTTGAGTTTGAAGTCATGGAAGTGAGAATTTTTTCTTCCACACATCTTGGTGAGCTTAGAGCTCACACAGCTTCAGATCCAATTTTTCAGAAGCTCAACCACTTTATCAGTCGAGGATGGGTGTCAAAGCAATTTTGTTTACCACCGGATGTGCAGCAGTATTTTCTTTACAGAGATAAGATTTTGATGGTTGATGGTATCATCATGAAAGATCCAAACGTGATTGTTCCAAAGTCCTTGCAAAAAGAGTATATTACAATTTTGCATTGTGGCTACCTGGGAGCTGATTCTACCAAAAGAAGGGTGAGAGGACTAGTATTTTGACCTTCTATGTCCAAAGATATTGAGAAAACATTTTCAGCTTGTTCTGTTTGTAATAGTACTAAACCGCATCAACAATAAGAACTACTTCAGCTAAGCCAGATTTTTGAGCTACCTTGGTCGACAGTAGCTACAGATATTTTCAAATGGAATGGTCAACATTACTTGGTGTTAGTAGACTTTAATTCAGATTCGTTTGAGAATGACCTAGTTCTTAAACTGACATCCAGTACTGTCATTACAAAGTTGAAGAGGCATTTTTCTGTTCATTGTAGTCCGCACAAAGTCATTTCTGACAATAGTGCACAGTTTACAAGTCAGCAGTTTAAAAGATTTGCTGATACGTGGAACTTTAATCATGTTACGAGTAGTCATGAATACACACAATCAAATGGC
The DNA here is from genome assembly GCF_019279795.1 of Protopterus annectens. Classification (NCBI taxonomy): domain Eukaryota; kingdom Metazoa; phylum Chordata; order Ceratodontiformes; family Protopteridae; genus Protopterus; species Protopterus annectens. The sequence goes on along the minus strand of NC_056737.1, from coordinate 506,711,758 downwards.
CTGGCTGAACGTGCAGTTCAAAGTGCAAAACAGCTGTTTGGAAAAGTCTAAATGTGACGATAGTGATATTTTCTAAATCTGCTTAATCTCAGAAACATACCTCGCAACAATCTTCTTGGTTCACCTGCCCAGAGGTTAATGTTGAGACAAACCAGAACCACACTGCCAATCTGTAAGAATTTGTTGGTTCCAAGTGCTAAAAACAACAAAACAGTAAAAGCTCAACTTCTAAAGAAGCATTTGTCCCAAAAGTCCTACTATGATAAAACCAGCAAGCCTCTGAATCCATTGAGAGAAGGAGAGATAGTGAGGATGCAGACAGCAAAAGGATTTGACCAAATAGGACTTATGAAACATTTGTGTGAAGAACCAAGATCATACATTATTGAGTCACAAGGCATTTAATTCAGGCAGAATTGGAAACATTTACTACTGGTGTCCCAGCCAGTTTTGCAACATTTTGCTTGTAACAAAGAGTCCAATTCTTAGCGTGATTTGTCCAATGTTCCCATTCCAGAGAACATTTCATCATCTGTTCCTTTTCTTGAAACTGTCCCAGAAAATCCCGAAAAAGAACATTCCCCAGTGACTGTCCCTGTTGCTAAACCCAGTTCTAATCATTACATTGCAAGGTCAGGTCATATCTCAAGACCTAATCCCAAATACACGGCAACCTGGATGTGATTGATATTGTTTGCATATATCTGTATCACTTTCATGCTTATCTAATTGTCATTTTCATTGCAGGACAGAATAGTCAAAGTGGGAGGATGTAGATCAGAGTGTGTGTTGTAAGAGCCATTCCGGTCAGTGAGCATGTGCGTATAAGTACTGAGCACGTGCAAGCAAGAGTGCCATTTTGAGTGAGCAGCCAGAGTGAAAGCATGCATGTGTGTAGTAGTCAGTTAGTTAGTTTGTTTAGTTTAATGTTTCAGTCAACCATCCTGATGAATTCTCAGTGAATTGCCAGAAAACCAAAAATTTCTGAGGAACAAACCAAAAATATGAGGCAAAAATCTGGATAGTTGTCAGGTATGACACACACACACACACACACACACACACACACACACACACACACACACACACACACACACACACACACACACACACACACACACACACACTGAGTTTAAACTGTTTTGGATATTCTTAATGATTAAACTAAACAGTAAGTTCCTAATAAGAGGGTAAAGTAATAATTTAAATAATGAATAAGAATATTTAGTTATTTGTCTAGCTAACTAAAGTCACTGAACAGTCACCCTTATAATATATAATGTAAATAATAATGTAGAATTTCCATACCAAGATCAACGTAAGAGGAATGACATATGCTATGATAGGCTCAGGGGCAATGTTATAGACACACAAGGGATTTCAAATGAAAACAACCAGTCCAAAATGGCTTGATTGAAATGATTGTAAGATAATGTTCCTTTGTGAAAGGGCAAAGCCTTGCACATCCCTATGACTGGAATTTCACTTCCTGCAGCTGCAAATCAACTACGAAGTTGCTGCTTCTTAGTGTTACGAAGATTTCCTTGTGCAGTGCACATTTTGACTAATCATGCCATTTAGTCAGGATGCATTAGCTGAGCTGGTGTCCATAACGCCATCATATTACTCCTGTGCTGTGTTACCGCACAGAGTTAAAGATCTGTTACATGACTACACATGGGCATCTGTCAATGCAGTATGCTATTGGATTAGAAATAGAAAAGAGAAAATAGGTTGCTTCTCCTACTGTATTTATAGTGCATAGCAAAGCAGTAAGGCTGTATGTAGACTTAGAGATACTCTGAATTGGTTCATATATTCATACAAATCTGTTTCTCTGTGCCACTCTATTGTTTGGTCATAGGACATTCTTCTGAAGATTGGCTATTTCATTTATATGAAGCAGTATCAGTGAAACTAAGTTCAGAGTTGTTTCACCATAAGCACATACATATGTACACACATTCATACATACATATACGGAGACTTGCGCATACACACAAGTATATGCAGATACACATGCACACACGCACGCACACATGCACACACAGACACACACACGCACACACAGTATGTTTTAGATGACTGTGCTACTGGTTTTGTACTTAAGAGACTGGATGTCACAAGCATATGAACATGCAACGTGTCTCATTAAAAAAATATCTGGTAACTAATAGCAGAAGAGCAACTTATTGTGCTTGTACATATCATCCCAGAACAGCAGAATTATATGAAATTAGAGCAGAACTAGCCAAAAAATATGTATCTCCAGGATTATATTGAGCACCAGGGCCATCTTGCTTATGGCATGTCAGCACATAACAAAATGGATGTAACTTCCACGGAATTTGACATATAAATATGACGAGTTAAATAACTTTCTTTTTTTTTGTGAGTTAAAATAACTTTCTGAGCCTCCTGAAGCTCTGTGTTCTTTGTTGGGCTATCCATGCACAGTAAGTCAACAAATAATTGATTTGCTATTAAAAATTACCTTTGAATTGATTACTACATCTTGAGGTAGTATTTCATTCCTGCAGACAACTATATTTCTAAATGGATAGTGACTGGGTATACAAGCAAGCAAAACTGACGAGGGCCTGTGATGGATGAGTGCAGTCATTCCACGTGGGTTACTTTCAAGAGCTGAACAAAAATGTTTTTGTTTGAAAAACGCAATGCAGACATGGAAATAATGAATGTTTAGCTTTAGAACTGACTGTCAGCAGAATCTTTACTGATAAACAGTTTATTTCCAACCTGTATGGATGGAAACAAATTCGTCTGACATACTACAAGCTCCTGCCATTTACCCTGGGTCCAAAATCCATAACAATATTTCTTATAGGAGTAAGGATGTAACCCTATGTAGACTGCATTTATATTGCAGTTTCCACATATCATCAGATTGACTGTGAAAATTCTCATACAAAGAATCAGCAAAGTGGACCACCATCTTTTTTCATTTCTGTTTTTCAAGAAACAAGTCACCTTCATGATGTGTGAGTGAAAAACAAAGTCATTGTCAGTTTCCTAATTAGTCATGGAACTAATCCTGTCTGGATGTAGAAGTTTTACATGAAATAAATGTCATTGTTTTGCAATAAGATGAAGGCAGGGATTCATAGACAAGAGATGCATACCTGCACAGGACTATTTTTGATGAGCCACATAGCTTATCTGACATACATTAAGCTTTGAATAGTGACAGTAAATCAAGCAAAGGGAAATGCTAATTAATGGGAGAAGTTCACTAGATTGCTTCATGCCTGGAGGACTGCTGCAATAGGGCGAGTGACTGACGTAACGAATGGGATGTCACAATGAAGGCAGATTAGCACAACTGAGTATATGTACAGACGTGCAATGTGGCATCGTATTGATGAATCTTACACTCATCTGGCAGAAGAAAGGCAAGATAACAGCTATCAGACAGACCACTGTGGGACTGCACATCAAAGTGCCAAACCTATTTGTCATATAAATGGGGTAGATAGTAATGCAGGAATAGGCAGAGCAGCAAACAGTGGGGAAACAAATAAGGGTAATCATAAGGCATGAAAGGATGTGGGGAAACAAAGGAAGGATAATTTATTTTATGAGTTGAGAAAGAGTGTATTTTCCATATTTAGAAAAGAATGATAGGGGGAAGGTAGTAAGGGAAGGCTGTGAATGGGACAGAGAGAGAGAGAGAGAAGGGCAGGTAATAGGGGCAGACAGACAAACATAAAATGCAGACTCAAGTGGACAGGGGCAGTTGACACACAGTTTTTTTTTGGCATTTTTGGCTCCCCATGTCAGATCATCAGTTGCTCCTATGACCTCTCCTCATCCACAGGGTCTACTAAACCTGACTAGCCATTTCTAGATTAACTCTAACCCATGTTCAGGGTCAGTGAGGAGAACAATGCTTCCAGTGTCAGTATCATACTGCTGTCAAGGCATGTTTTTCTCTAAAGGAACCACCCCTGCATGCACCTGCACTATCCTAGGAAAGGGATGCAGTGGACTGCAATGGCATATCATCCATGTCTCCAGGTGGGACACAGGCACAGCCCTGGCTCCTCCATGGGCAACACCTCCTGCTGTGTGTCCCTGGCCTGCACTGGGGTCAACAGTGGAGGAGTGTTTTAGTATACCCCCCCCAAGATGGGCACACCTCTCCTTCCTATCTCTACCTTTAAGCACCAGAGCCGATATTTGAACTCAGGTCACCTCAGCTGTAATCAGGGCTTTATCCATCTACACCACAGCTCAGTTGAAACACAAACAATGATGAAGATAGTAACAAAGATGTACTGAGGGTGAACAAATGGCGATGGGGAAAGCTGAACAATGAACAGAGAATGGGGAATGAAACATTAGGCAAGAGAAAACACCTGGATAGGGATAGGGTAGGGTCACTGGCTCATAGGAATTACAAGGCAAGTAAGTCTGAAGACCATGTGCACTTTGCTAAATACCACTGGCATTGTAGGATTACAGGTTACATGCAAAGGATATCTCAGGTTATAAGGGATGAGTCTCTCACATAATCTATCTGCAAAATGGGGAAAGGAGTCTAAATGTTTCACATAATGTCAGTGAAGTGCTTGCACATACATGGACAAACTACTGAAGGGGTCACTGGGGAAATCATTAATTTATATGTCAGTGAAGTGTTTGTGCATAAATGGTCAGACTGATGAAGGGGTCATTGGGAGAAATATTTTATTTGGTGACACTGAAGTGCTTGTGCATACATGGACAAACTAGTGAAGGGGTTGCTGGGGGGATATGTTTCATTTAGTGTCAGTGAAGTGTTTGTGTATACATGGACAAACTACTGAAGGAAGGATCATTGGGGGAAAGGTTTCATTTGGTATCAGTGAAGTGCTTTGACATACATGGTCAGACTGCTGAAGGCATTGCTGGAGAAATAATTCATTTGGTGTCATTAAAGTGCTTGTGAATAAATAGGCAAACTACTGAAGGGGTTGCTGTGGGAAATGTTTAATTTGGTGTCAGTGAAATGCTTGCGCATACATGGTCAGGAGGTCACTGGGAAATTCATTCATTTGGTGTCATTAAAGTACTTGTGCATACATGGACAAATTACTGAAGGGGTCACCGGGGGAAATGTTTCATTAGCTGTCCATGAAGTGCTTGTGCATGCATGGACAAACTACTGAGGGTGTCATTGGGTGTAATGTTTCACTTGGTATCATTGAAGTGCATGTGCGTAGGACAAACTACTGAAAGATTTGCTGGGGGAACTTGTCCAAAATGGTTTCTGTCCGTGAGAATTCAGGGTATAAATACTGTGTCCTACAATGAGACCCTAAAGGCTCTGTCTCTGTTTTCAATCTCCTACAGGCTGCTGACTGGAGATCTTTTATTGTCTTATAGGGATTTTTCAGACCCACCCCCTGATAGATCTGTTGCACATGTGCAAAACAAACAGCACCAGAAACACTAGATCCAAGAATCTGAACTTTGCTTGTGACATAAACAGAATGTGCTGGAGAGACAGATATGTGTCCCAAAGGATCTCTGTACTATGGCGTAGACTCCATATCCATGTAAAACAGAGTTCATCCCTGACCCTGTTTAAACAAAACCTTGACAATTGGATGGAAAATTGTAAATTTACCCTGGTTTGGCCCCATGCATTTATGGACAGAGGCTGTAAATAAGAAAAGTATTATCCTAGTCCCCCCCACACAAATCCTTAGTTGCATCCCTAGTAACATGCCCCCCCCCCATAGATGCCTATGATACTCGGAACCCAAATGGTTTGGAGTGCGCAGCTAGGCTTGTAAGGGTTGTAGTGGTCATTAGCCTAGTAAAACCCTAAGAACCTATGAACTTGTGAATTAATAAGTGTAAATATTAGAAAATCCATCAGGAGGTTTGTTTTCCACGTGATATCTCTTTGTATTTGCTCTTGTGGAACAGTGGTGCATTGTTTTTGGTGAGAAGGTTATAAATCTACAGATAGTAAAAGTGGATTGTGGTTATGTAATATTCTTGTCTTAAGCAGTAGCAATGATAAGTAATTCATATTTGAGCTGGGAAGAAGAATTCCTTTTTCTATATCTACTGCTCTAGCAGGAGTGAGAAAATATGATGTCTTTTTAGTCCAGAAAAGGAGTATGTTGGCTTTGGCAATTGTAACTTGGAGATGGTTATGAAAGGATCTAACCAGATGCCCAGGTATCTGAATTACTGGACTGCTTCTATAGATTTATTATTTTTTTTGGGAAAATGGTCCCATTTGCAGTGGTTTTGCATATCTTATGGGGTTACCAAATAGCACTGATATGTTTTTCTAACGTTTCGTAAGTGGTTATCCTGAACTAGTCAGTTAGTAAGTAGGGTAAGATATTGCTCTAATTTGTTTTTTATGAGTACTGGGTAGGTGTTAGATCTATAACCATATAATTTGCATATATAATAACTGAAAAGAGAGGAGATCTGCATGCACCTTGTATAGTAACAAGAGGAACAGTATGGTGGATAACATGGATCATGGGGGACTGCTATATTAAGAGGACTATTGAGAGATTATGTTGCACCTATCTGAATTTTGAAGCCTGTTAGTAAAGAAGCCTTTAAACTTTGTTGTTCGAAAAAGAAACTCATTTATGCAGGGTAGAAGGAGTCCCTTTCCTCAGTTACCAATAATCACCTAGGTGTAACTTCCAAAGTTCTATCTAGTCAATGAAAACATTGTTGAAGTCATCATAGATGCATATTTTCTGTAAATACCTCATAAATAAATCTGCATGCTATAAACAACACTCACTAGTAAAACAAAAATAAATAAATAAATAAATAAATAATAAATCAATAAAAATAGTCAGAACCATGTTAAGGAGTTCTAACAAAAAGTAAGAAAATTCAATGCTATAGTTCTGAGGTGGTTAAATAACATTGGGTAGCTTCTAACCAATGGTTGAGGTTAATACTGGTGTAAAATAATTTACAACAAAGAGGTACAGATGGGGGGGCTACATTTGACCCTATTTATGAAGATTTATTTATGGGTTATTTTAAGAAAATTTATATTTATGATTGCTCCAACATTTTTTTATTGCTCATAACATCTGGACCTCTTCCTTACTGAAAGGCATAATTAATACAGCAGCAGCATATTTAAGTACTATTAAATTTACCCAGCCCTCTTCAGTCTGTTCAACTCACTAGTCTTCCAAACACTGGCTACTTCTAACTGTCTGCAGTTTGAACTTCTGATGTTGATGTAACAGGAACCATTTCAGGTAACAAACCATTAGATTATCTCATGATCTTTTGGACTCGGATAGACAGTCTTCTGCTCACATGCTGATGGAAATAATTCTTGGGGCACCGCTTTGAAAATCACTCTGGACACCTGTCTAACTACATTTTTGCAAAAGACATGAATGGTTTCTCATTTCAACACAGTCACTGAAACATACTTATTTTGAACAATTGTCTGTAATTTCTTCTCAGCTACTTTCCGTCCTTGGTATGAATAATGACTGATCTGAGTTGCTCATACCGCATCACTATCTTTCTTTCTGGCTGCTTCTCTGTGGAGCTATGCTGTATTTTCATTCCCCCGTCTCCTTCCTTTAGTGAAATATTATGCTTTCTGATCATAACAGTATTTTTGGCTAGCTTGGTTTTGATTCTTTCTCTGCTGAACAAAATGCAGGTTTTATGGATTTTTAATAAGGAGGTAGATGCAGGAATTCTACTCTTTAATCTAAGACTCATCAATAAGAGAGCTGGCAAAAGACTTTCACCTTCCAGTGGAGCATTTCTATACTTCTGCAAAGCTAAATGCATATCTTCATAACAGCCACTGTTAATGGCTCTTTGATTTCTTTATGGGTTTTTGACAATCTCTATAGTGCTCTCAACCTGACCATTGTACTGTGGGTAGTTAAGATTGGAGGTCACCATCCTTATTGCTCTGAAAATCTCTAGAATTTAATTCTAATGTACTGCTAAGTATTGTTAGGTACAAACATACCACAAATATCATGTGTTGAAAAACATGGCTTTTTATGCAACACTCTTACCTCTGTTAGTAGTATCTGTTACCTTTAGGACATCAAAAAACTAAATAGTAATTGACACAGATCAAGCTAGACTGCATTTTGGCAACACACCTTCTAATATTCATGCAGTCAAAATCATGATCAATTTGATAAGTGACCTTCTACCCACATTTGTGATATGGGGTTATGGCAAAATTCACAAGAAAAAAGGTTTTGTTACTATAATAATATGAATGGATTTGAACCAGGGACCTTCATGCCAGGTGGAACTGCAGTGTGCACTATGCCTGTTGATGATGTTGTAGATTTCTTTAATACAAAGTTTCTGTATCTCCTATATAGTATGGTATCATGCATAAACTGAGAGTTGTTCTAGGTAACATTTATTAAATTACACTGCAGATGAATAATATGATGTTGCTCAGATCACCTTAGGCCTAAATATCAACAAACAAATCATATTGATGATTTTTATGAAATAAAGAGAACTAAGGAGTAAAACAAAATGGCTGTACATATTAGAAAGCAAAGCTACTACCAGGAACAGCACCCATGCTATGTTCCAGAATCCTAGAAAGATGTTCATTATATATTTTTTTCCATTTCTTTTTTTTTACTCCGTGTTTTATATTAATCTTTCAAATAATTCCATTGTATAATAATCTTAATACATTTTGTGATAAGTAAAACAGTATGATTAACTATATACAATATTTACAGTTGGCCTGAAATTAAATTATTATATTGATTAGTCTAGTCAGAGTAACATCATATTAATGAGAGATCAGTTGTTCCTTTTTCTTTTACTCTCATTAAGAGTTTGAATTCAAGTTTAGTGTCTCAATAAGTGATAGTATTTTTTCCCATGGATTCTTGTTCCATCATCTTGGTACTAATCTTAGCTCTTTTACTCTTGTTTCCAGTAATGCAGTTTCCTTCAATATTAGCAGAAATTCTTTAAATGATGGTTCCAGATTTGATTTCCATTTTCTGGTAATACATTTTCTAGCATTTGCTATTATGTTCCATAGCAGGTAGAGATTGCTATTATTTAAATCTAAATTTTGATTAACATTCAACAAAATTAGAGATTTACTTACTACAAATGTATCTGAGAATATGGCTTGTATGAAATTGCTGACATCTTCCCAAACTTTTTTAACTTTAATACAGTCATGAAATACATGTATCCAATCTGCTTTACAACTCTGCAAGCATCTCCAACATGTAACATTATTAGAAGTATTACATTTTTTTTAATCTATTTGGCATAAAAAAAGATCTGTGCAAAAAATTCCATGTGTAAATTCTCCAAAATTGTATGTTGGATGTCAGTTTAACAGAATTTAGTATTTTGTTTTTGTTTTCCAGGGATAAATTTATTGAATGACCTTTTGTTATATGATTCCAAAATTTTTATTGATTTTAACTTTATAATTTATTAAAATGTTATATAATTTTGATGTCAAATTTTCCCAATTTTGATTATTTTATACTATTTCATATAAATGAGTTATAAGTGTAGGTTTATCTCTAAAAGAAGAATTGTTAATTATTCTGCATAGATCTTCTGAGTATTGTAATATGTTTTGTAATAATACCCAGTCTGATGTAGAGAGATTATAAGTTTTTATTATAGGTTGACTATCCAAAACCCTATGTTCATTAATGCATTGTTGCCAGCAAATTAATTGTTTCTTTTTCCAAGTAATGAAAATCGTCCTATGCATTTTGTTTGGAAAATTTCTTGTTACATTGAAAGGATATAAAAGTTCTAGCCATAACTTTATAGCTGTATTAGAAGTTACAAATCTTCTAAATGAATTATACATATCATTTAAGTATTTTAGATTAGTAGGTTTTGTTAGATTATATTGAAGGCTAGCGCATAAGATATGCCATGGTTTATTAATATGATTGTCTATCATTAAATTCTTTAAAATGGTATTTTAATTTGAATAAATAACAGTGTGGAGAGATTTCCAGTTAGAAGAATAGCACGGATCTATCCAATTTATAATTATTTTAAAAATGGAGGCTCTAATATAAGTTTCAATATCCGGGAAATTGATTCCACCTAGTTTCCAAAGAAATCTTAATAATAATATATTTATTTCTTTTAAAAAATATTTGTCTGGTATTACTGAAATAGCTTGTGCTATATATAGGATTTTTGGAAGTAATATCATTTTTATTACTTGCAATCTATCTTCAAATGTTATATATATTTTGTTGCATTTTATTATATTTGACTTTATTGTGTCTATGTTTTCCCTGTAATTTATATTTAAAATTGTTTCTAGTGTTGTACTTAATGTTATACCTAGATAGTTTAATGTGAGAGATTGTTTACCAATTATATGATTATCATTTATTTGAAAATCATTTTTTTATTCAATATCATAAAATTTGATTTTGTTTTGTTAAAATGCAATCCTGAAATTGAATACAATGTATCAGTTTGTATATCTAATTCTTTTAATGAATTTTTAGAAGTAGATGTGGTAAGAAGTATATCATCTGCAAATAACATTATTTTTGAATTATATTAATTATATAAATTTATACTCTCTATTTTGGGATTGTTTCATATTGAGATGGCAAATATTTCAATGGCTAATGCAAATAATATGGGGGACATGGGACAACCTTGTTTTGTGCCTTTTCCTCACAGCAAGAGATTCTCCGGTTCGATCCTCAGCTGGGGGGGCCTTCTGTGTGGAGTCTGTATGTCCTCCCTGTGGTCATGTGGATTTCCTCTGGGTGCTCCAGTTTCCTCCCACATCTCAAAGACATGCTGTAGGTTGATTGGACCCTCTAAATTGGCCGTAGGTGTGAGTGTGTGCATGTGTGTGCCTTCTGTTGAAGGTTGGGTGCTGGGCTGGCAACTCAACACTGTAAAACTCCACTGCCAATCATCATGAGCAGACGTGTGATCTGCTGTGGCGACCCCTAACCGGGAAAAGCCAAAAAAAGAAGAAGAAGAAGTCAATATTATTGATTCTGAGGTGAAAGGTCTTAATTTTACATATGCTAAATTGTTTTTATATATGTTCTTTATTAATGAAATAAAGGAGCTAGGAAACTCATAATATTCTAATATTTTGAACAAGAAATCCCAGTTTAAGGAGTCAAAAGCTTTCTCTATATCCAATGCAGCTATTAAGGCCTCTTGTTTTTCTCTATTTAAATAATCAATAATAGTATTCTTTGTATATTATCATAGGTGTGCCTATTATGTATAAATCCTGTTTGATCTTCATTTATAATTTTTATCATAGATTTTTTGATTCTATTGACTAGAATAGCCATAAAGATTTTATAATCATTGTTTAGTAATGAAATTGGTCTATAGGAATTGCATTTTGATGCATCTTTATTTTCTTTTATTATAGGAGTAATTAATGATTATCTCCAAGATAGTGGAATGGTGTTGTGTGTTTATATTTCTTTTAAGGTTTTTTGGAAGACTGAGATTATAGATGATGGAAAGATTTTGTATATTTCAGCTATAATACCATCCATTCCTGGAGCTTTATTATTTTTGATTTCTTTGATTTTCTCTGAAATTTCTTTAAGAGTAATTTGCTTTTGAAGTTCTAATTTTAAATTTTCTGGGATTGTTTTAATCAATTCGGGTTTCAAATCTAAATTAAAGTTTTTTGTTTGAGTTCCTTCCATCTTATAATGTTCTGTAAAATGGTATTTAAAAGCATCTAATATATCACTTATATCTGACACTTTCTTGTTCTTCCTTCCTTCATGTATAATAGTAGTAATGTTATTTCTTTTAGATTGTACTTTAACTCTTATCGCCAAGTTATGTATATGTTTAGGAGAAACAGGTTATGAGTTTAATTTTAATCTTTCTAGTGCAAGATTAGTTTTATGTGTTAGAATTTCATTAAACTTTTCATGCAGATCATTAATTTTCTTCTTATTAGTCAGTGCATTTCTTAAATTATTATTATTTATTTTTATGATTTGATTTTGTATGTTGAGTAATTCTGATTCCCATTCTTTTAGTTTATTTTTGTACCATGTGATAATTTTACCATAAATATAGGCTTTTAGAGTATCCCATACCATAACTATGCTGATTTCATTAGTGAGATTAGTGTCTAGAAAGAATTTCAACTCTGTGAGTAGCCAAGGTTTAAATTCTTTTAGTTTCATAATATATGCTGGAATTCTTGTCATTTGTATTAATTTTTTAAAATTTGTTCGAATATTAATAAGGATTGCTCTATGATCTGATAATGAACATGGTATAATTGTAAAACTATTTATCTTTGCATCAAGGTCTTGTGAAACAAAAATTTTATCTATTCTTGTTTGGGTTGTAAATCTGTGATCTTGGTGCGAAAATAACAGTGAGTTACTTTCTCTAAATTTGAATGTGTCTATTAAATTGTGATTTTCAACCCATTTTTTTGAGTAGCTTTGCTATAGGAGTTATACGTAAATTTTTTTTGTTGGCGGTCTCTGAATTATCAAGAATGCAATTAAAGTCACCACCTAATATCAAGCTACCTTTATATGTTTTACTAATAAATTCTAGATGTTTCTTTGTCATACTTTTTTCTATTCCTGGGAACCAATAAAGATTTACTAATGTCCAGATTCTATTACTGAATTTTATTATAACAAGTGTTATAAGCCCCACTTTATCATCATAGCTATAAAGAATTTGGGGATTAATGATGTTTTTTTCTCCATAGTATCCTAACTCCTCTAGTTTTGGTTTTATATGATGATTGCGCTATTGTTGTATACTCATTTGGATTCCATAAATGCCTTTCATCATCTTTGAAGTGAATCTCTTGTTTAATTTTTTTTTTTTTGTTTAATTTTAAATATTTTAGTAGATTTGATCTTTTCTTTGGATTATTTAAACCATTTATGTTCAGTGAAAGTAGTGTTAAGTCCATGTTTGTTGTTGAGTTTCATGCTTGCTAATATTTATATTAATATTCAAGTACATTTTATAGTATTGTATTTGGAACAAAATTCTCCTTATTTCATGTATCATAAATAGACTGAATCTCTTTTATAATACTTTTATATTGATGTTCATTTCAGGCCATAATAAAAAAGTGTAAAATGATTTAAGTAAAATTATTTTGATTAATATAATCTTTTCTTTCAACTTTCCCCCATCACACATGGAAGGATATACATTCCTAATCTGATAGACACAAGCAAAATATCTACCAGATTAACCCTCATGTTTGGTAGACAGATTTCCTCATGCTCCATTCTTGTATTCTTAGAGACCTTTGAAATTATAAACTAGTATATGTTGAATGATATTTATGGTTCTACATATTATATACATAGTGAAACACATAAGTAATTGTAGGCTATATACATATATATATATCTATCTATATATATATATATATATATATATATATATATATATATATATATATATATATACATTCCTTATTATGAACATTTAATAACATATCAATCATATGGCTAAGTATATTCATCTCAAATAAGTTAAAACCGACATCCAATTGCTCTAATGTCATCTTCTTTTCACACAAACATGTATTTTATATACTATTTTCATTGAACCATTCATAATAACTGACTGATATCAACTATTTAATCATTTCTGAATCTGATGTGATTATAGATTTTCTATATATGTACATGACAGAACTATTAACATAGTAATATATGCATCAAATGTTCAAGTTAATCATCTAATAGTAGATGATAGATAAAATCTTTTCCAAATACATATTTATTATAATGAAATCTATTTTACATAAATATATTAAGATTTAAAAAAAAAATCATCGAATGGTATTTGCTTGTAAATTTCTCATGAATCAAGAAATTGTATTACATACACAGCTGTGATATTGTTTTTTACTAAAAAAATGAAAAAAGCAATAATTTTTGTTAGTGCAAACATATAGTAAGCTCTGCAAACTAGTTATTGTTCAAGATAATTTAATACTCATAGATTACTTATTATATCCAATGTTTCTTTGACTGTTTGGTTATATACTTCAAACCCTAGTTTTTAATGCATATTAGAGTCTTACAATGTTTAGTATTCTTTTGTCTTTACATATAGTCCATAAGTTTAATACATAGATTTTACTATATGTTAAAGAAATATTTTATAAACTTTTTATATAAGACCCATTTCATTTATTCATTCAGATGTAACAGTTTTAACTTTCTGTCAACAATAACTATTAAACCAACTATATTTTTATTTAGGATAAGCTTACTGATTAAAAATATCAGACTCAGAATGCCCACTGAAGCACATTGTAGTATTTCCTTTATTGTGCAGCTTAGCTATGGTGCAGTAAATGAGTTTTTATGCATGACAAAAAGTAAATTAAGTTTCTAAATAAAATATATAATCATAACTAGAATCAGTTAAAAATATGTCTGTATTTGCACGTGTACATTGTCAAATCTAGCCATATAGATGATAAACATATTTGTGTATTGTCACTATTTTCTGCTCATTTCTGTGCTTATATACATATTTGTAGATTGACACATACACACTCATATTTCCATGCTTGAGATTTGTAGAATAAATCGCTTGACTATGTTTCTCTAATTCTTACAGAGTTATTATACAGTGTTTTCCTGAACTGAGTAGACTTATTTCTTCTTATTGTTTAGCCTTGTCTTATCATTACTTTTATTATAAAGTACTTCATATTTATTCCAACTAAATATACTGAGTCAATCCAAGAGCTTTACAATATACAAGTCAGTTCTCCTTTTGAAATACAATCTATTAAAGAGTTAAACATAAATCTAAGAGAGATTTTCAGCATGTTTATGATTGGCAGCAGACTGCTGTTATACCTGTCACTAACTGTACATAATGTAGCCTACTTTTCTATGTCAGTGCTGTGACAATTAAAATCGTATCTGTTGTCAGTTGTAAAATATCATGTCACTGCATTTTACAGATTAACTGCCCATCAGTATTTTAAAATTGCTGGAATATGATGTTTAAATCCACTCAACTGATTAACCATATATCCTTTGAACGTGCTATGCTAGGTGTACTGAAAGTCATAATGAGACAATAAAGTGGTATAACAGCCCAATACACACTATAGAACTTTGATGTATATATTTTAAATACTTGTGCCAAAAAATGAATATGCATTACAGGAACAAATTGGCTAGCAGACATTAACTGGTATGTATGACACACTGCTGCCTATTACATTACAGGATATCCCTGTCCAGTAAACAACAGTTAGAACTGGATTGCATTTGGCCTTTAACATCTAATTATACATTGTGCTAGTCAACCATTTCATGTAAGCACATGCTAGAAGGGTGACATCTTACAGAATTATCATTTATTTTGGAATTAGCAAATACCTCATACACTAAAAAAAAAAATCTTTTAATGGTCAGTCATCTGTCCTGCACTACTTTTTTAACAAAGACACACATGTACCCACAGACTCACACACACACACACACACACACACACACACACACACACACACACACACATACGCATGTAAATATTTTTAATTAAAACAATGTTAAAATCTGTCACAGGGGATTTTATAAGCAATACAACAGCTACAGTGAAGAAGGTGCAAATATAGCTTTGAAATCAGAAGCTTTTGGAAGATAAAATAAATTCTGTACATAAAATTCGAAACATTTTCCTGACCATTTCCTGAATGTTTTGAACATTAATAATCAGCGTGTTATCAGGACTATATTAGAGGGTGCTTGTCACTTTAAGACTAACAGGAAGTATACACTTGTATTGACGTGATAACTCTTGGTATCCTGACTAACAGTTTATACACTTAATCCCTGCCACTCACCACTCTGTAAAAGTAACTGTTCTTGTTTATATTTCTATTTTAGTGATTTAGTTCGTATACTAGTATAGTGGTCTTTTTTCACATTGAATTTTATAATTGTTGTTGTCCGATAAAGCTGAATGTGTTCATACTATTTTTTTCCTTTTTCTTACTCTCTCCCTAGTAAGACTATACTGTATTCTGTCCTCTTTCTCTCTCTTTTACATCATTGTATCCTTGTAGAGCATGAGTGCAAGCTATTAGTGTTACTCTGGTGTTGAATGATTACAAGGACGCTATTCATGTGTTTGCAAGTGTGTTTGACTGTGAAATGAGCTTGCGGCTTCTTGTAAACAGCCGTTATTTATTCTTATCCTCGTCAGACAGTTCGTGTGAAGAAAAAAAAAAGAGAGATGATGCTTTTAAACTGTAACAATGAAGTGTTCAACACTGATCAGTTATATAACTACTATATTTATATTTT
The DNA here is from genome assembly GCF_019279795.1 of Protopterus annectens. Taxonomy (NCBI): domain Eukaryota; kingdom Metazoa; phylum Chordata; order Ceratodontiformes; family Protopteridae; genus Protopterus; species Protopterus annectens. Next base: position 506,695,415 of record NC_056737.1, on the reverse strand, counting down.
TTACCGATACATACTGCTTATTGCTTGATATCTTGTAGCCACATGAAACCCGATGGTTACAAACCATCTATATGAGCTGCATGTCAGTATTTCTTAACGGAGACACCCAGATCATTCACTGCTCTTCTCCTTCCTCTCCCCACCTCCCGTTCTCAATTCTATCCCATCAAGACAATCTATTAAGGAATTAAAATGAGCTTTTTGGTAGAAACAATCCCTACAATACTACACATTTAAATTTGATATGAGTGTCGTTGCGCTAACCACTTGACACAAGCAGCCTCATCCTGTAGTAAGTAGAGTTGAATCATCACTTTATTAAAAAAGAAAGCAGAAGGATTATAAACAACATTATGCATATTGAGACAACTAAAAAAAGTAAATGTACTGCATATTGAGACAACTAAAAAAAAGTAAATGTACATACATTTTGGTTTTAGTTTCCTTTAGTATATATTTCACTTTTTAGTAGAATTTTTGAGAGTATTTAAACTTATTACATTTTTTATTTCAGTTCTTTGTTTCTTCTTCTTTATATCAGTCCAGGAATTTTTTTCTTGGGATCTTTTCAGTGAGTTAGATGTTGACCAGTCCATTTCTTCTGGAATTGTAATTATATTATTGTTCTTGATAAAAGAAGCTGCCTCATCTATGTTGTCGAATGTTCTCATTTCATTTGAGTGAAGAATCTTGATTTTTGCAGGGTATGCAAGTTGAGCTTTAATTTTGTTTTGTTTCAGGAATTTTACAAATGGCCATGCTTTCTTCCTTAAACCTAGAACTCTAGTTGAATAGTCATTATCGAATCTTATTTGGTGTTTATACCTTAAAGGACTTTTCCTCCATGCTGACTTTAGTCTAAGTTCTTTATCAAGGTATGATAAAAACTTTATTACAATGGATCTAGAAGACGTATTAGGAGATGATGATGCAGGTTTTCCTATGGCTCTGTGAGCCCTTTCTATGCCATTTGACAGTCCTTCTTTTAGGTCTAAGAATTCCGGCAACCAGGAATTTAAAAATAGAATAATGTCCTCACCCTCAGCTTTCTCTGGAAGACCAAATATTCTAATATTTGTGTGCCCTTCTCTGTTTTCTAAATCATCTATCTTGTTGATTAACCAATGATTTTGTTGTAAGAGAAATTCACTTTGGTTCTCTTCTTCCTTCAACCTTCCATCTATATCGGAGAGAGATGTTTCAATGTCCATTATTTTTGTTTGTTGCTGCTGTAATAATTCTTTAAAGGCATCTGTTTGTTTTGGTAGTTCTCTTTTAGATTTTCAAGGCTGTCCTTAAAATTATCCATTTTCTATGACAGCTCCTGCAGTACCAGAGGACATAAATTGGATTTCCTTCTTCAAGGCTGTTTCAGAGTGTGAGTTCTTTGAGTTACTCATTTCCAAGTGGCTATAGTAATCTCCAGATTAATTTGACAGGAAAATATTGACAAAAAGCTTTCAAAGTTAGTACACTATTAGTTCATAAGTTTATCAATAATAGTTGGATATTTTTATTCGATGAAATTAATTATTTCCCTGTTATTTTAACTAGTTTTGTGAAGCTCTAAAAAAATGCTGCTACCAGTTAGCCATTCAGGCTCCACCCCGATGTTCATTATATTGATCACTGTTGCAGTAGTTTTAGCTATATGGGTTATTTCCTGCCAAGGATATAACAGACGACCAGCTTCCAAAGCTTCAGGGTACCCTCCATGTGCCTAACCTGTCAGGCAGTTCAAGCTGAGCTTTCTAAAAGTCAAGTTTGGGTGCAAAACCCTTCAGAGCTTTCCTGCCACTGAAAAGTATGCCCTCTGAGGCTTTCAAAGATCGATGGTCGACTTGTGCTTTTCATTGCAGGGCAAATAAGCCTCCCTTAGGAAAAAAACACTTCCATTTTCTTATATTTAGTGATGTTTTAATACCTTCCTTTTCAGGAAAGTTATTTTAAAGCTAAGAGTGTTGTGTTTTAATGTACTTTTAAATGGAGCATTCATTTTTTTCTCTCAGTTTTAAAGTAGTGTTAATGAACTGAAAACATATTTTCTGTAGAGCAATTGTGTTTATTTTTCTTTGGTGGGGCTGGCACAGTATTTGAAAGCATTTTTTTACTGTATCTTTCTGGCAAAATAAAAAAAGAATCTTTTGTGGACTGATAGTTTCACACCTCTTGTCTTCCCTGAGAAATAGACACCATTTTCATAATGACCATGGAACAGACTACCAGTCCCACAGTCCATTGTTCTTCCAGCCAAAAAAAAAAAAAAAAGTTAAGCAAACAGCCTTTGCCTGCACAGCAGGTTACTAATTTGTCTTAGTTACAGGTTGGTAACTCTGCTGTGGTCTTTTGTTTTACTTCAGATCACTCATCTTTTACCCCAGATCCCGTTGGTGAAGCAGCTATAGTCACTATGGACCAGGAATTAGCCATGTTCCTTATGTCTGTCAGAGACCCCTCAGTGGGCAAGGAAGAGCTACTCCTGTTGGCCCTGTGAGAGAGTACAGGGAAGGTTTTCCTCTTGTGTCATAGTGCTGTGCCCATCCTAGAGAAGCAGCTGCTGCCATTACTATCACAGCTGGCCCCATTTTTCCTGTTAAAAAGAAACAGAAAACCAAACGTGACTTTATTCCTCCTCAGATTTCTTTAGATAAGAATAGTTTACTGGATCAGGCTCAGGGTTTAATTCAGGCTATTGATCCTTCTTTTAAATTAGTTTCAGTAAAGGAAAGAGGGATTTATCTTTTCCTGAATAGATTTGTTTCTGAATCTGAAAATAAATTTGCAGGGAGGGTTTTTTTCCTCAGATTTATGATTCAGATTCAGAGGAAAGCTCAATTTCTGATTCTCCCTCTGAGACTATTGCTAGAATGTGCCAGTGTTTTCAGTGGGAAAACACTGATGTTTCTCAGTCCCTCAAAAAATACTATGAGTTGTTACAGAAGGATTTTCCAGAACCGGGTCTATATTAAAATGACAAAATTTCAGAATTTCGATTTCTCACATGAACAGAAATTCAGGGACTTGATGTTATTTTTTAATTGCAGTACAGTGAAGATCAGAATATTTGCCCTTTCCTCACTGTAGTGTGATCTCAGAGTTGGAATATATATTTAACGGGGGTGTGGGGTGTGCAGCCCCTCACAATAGTGATTTTGAGTTCTTGAATTTCCGCTCATGTGAGCGTTTGAAATTCTGAACTTTCATCGTTTTAATATAGACCCCCTCAGAACCTACTCCCATTCCTCCTGTTCTGTCAGCTTTGGAGGATCTGTGTGTTACTGCCTACAGTTTTTCTGTTAGTCAGCCAGCTGCCCTAAAAGGGCAGATAGGATGTGTAAAGTTCCATGGCCTTTTAAAATTTTTATACACTATTCCCAAACATGACCCATCAGCTATAACCTTAGTTGATCCCACTGCTGCTAAGCACTTAGTTAATTCCAGTCCTACTCTTTCTTATAAGGATTGGAAAATTATTAATAGTTATGGGAAAAACATGTATACTTCAGCATTTTTGGTTTTAAATATTTTGAACTGTCAGGCTCATATGGTAAAGTTTATTCTGACAAATTCTGAAAATAGGAGGAATATTTTATCTGCAGTTTCTTGTGAGGAAAATTTACTTTAAATAACTTAGTTTCTTCTATTGCACATGTCACTACTCATTGTTTGCAGTGTGTGTATGACACTGTTGATACTTCTTCCAGAGCTATGGCCACTGGTACTGTTTTTAGGAGAAGTAGCATAGCTAGTGTGGAGCAAGAGGTGCAACTACCTTGGGTGCAAAGTGCTGGGATTGTGTGATCAGCTGATCCCCATGTCTCTTTAACATAATACTGGTTTGTAAAAGTTGGTATTGCATTTGCGGTCAAACCTTAGCAGTGCAGTGCTCCGTGTGTTGTCTAAACTGTAGCAGTTTGCTACAATTTAAAATTAAAAACTAAACACAATTTTTTTTTAACTACAGCCTGACTGCTGAAGGTGTCCATGCAGACAGGGTATATGAACTGTAGCAATTGTTTGCCACATTGATAGCAAGCAGTTTGCTAAAATTAAAAAAAAAAAAAAAAAAATATATATATATATATATATATATATATATATATTTTTTTTTTTTTTAAACTAAAACACAAGCACTGTAGCTTTCCATGCAGGCAGGGCATAAACTCTAGAAACAGTTTGCTACAGTTTAAATGCTTTGTTTTTAATAAAGTATATTGAAGAAGGGTTGGGGCAAGGCACATAAATAGGACCTGAAAGGCTGGGGCAGGAAGGATGGGAGGTGCGTTGTGCATTTGGCCATCTGATTGGTGTGTCAGTAGAAGAACATCCATTTTTTTTTTGTTCTTCAATGAAAGAGCTGGGGGGTATAGATCTAACTCTAATAAGCCAATCACTTATAAAGTAGTGATCAGCTTATTACAGTGAAGTCCTTTTTTTTTGCTCTTCTTAAGAGCTGAGGGGGTGGGTCACTGGTTCATAGCACTAGTCCAGGGCACATGTTGAACAAGCTATGCTTCTGATAGGAAGGTTTGCATGACTGCATTCTCAAACCTTCCAGATGATGTTAAAAACAAGATTTTAAATTATCCCTTGGATAGAGATTTAGTGTTTGTCTGTCTGCTACAGAGGTGACATAACTTACTAAAAAAAGGCAGCCAAAGCTGTACTTGGCATCTTGGCACTCCTTCCATAATGTGTTGCTCCCAGTACATGCTCAATGTTAAACCTCATGTGATCTACACATTAACTTAAGTAACTGAACAGTTTCACTCTTCCTATTGTCAGTTGAAGTAGTAACATAATATATAAGTTTACTTTAAAATGTTCCCTAGCAACAAACTGTTTATATATATGCAAACCCTGCTCCCTTTTATTCCAGCCAAATATTTATCTTCTTTTATGAAATATGAGCTATCGCTCAAAATACTGCCCTTATTTCAGTCATTTGCTGCCCCCCCCCCACCTATTTCCAATGTATCCTTCCTTACTGCATCCCCTTAGGTAATTTCATTTTATTTCTGAACATAATTGCTCTTAATGATTTGTTGACTCAGCAGGCCAGTTATGTTCAACCAATGTTTCTTTTCTTAACATCTTCTTCGTTTGTGTTCTCCATAGATTGCAATCGCTCATGTTTCTAAATGGAACATACACGCAGTTCCTGGCCCACACCCTTTTTCTTTAGCTTCATTTTAATTGGATTCACTAATTCTTACTTCATTTTCTGTTCACAAATATTTAAAATAAAAAAGAGCACGCAGCCTTTCTCTGCCAAGTTTCGATTTTAGAAGTGCCCACTCTCTCATGTAATACATTGCAGCCCCCCACTCCCTCATTCAGTGCACCTCTTTATGAAAATCAAAGTGAGAGAAAGTATACATTGACCCTCACAAACTCTAATATCACTGTCAGTTACTGACCTCACCACTTGCATCCAGGTACCTCAATGTAAGACATCTTCAAGCTGTCCTCCCTGATTGACTTTCACTGTTTGCCTTGAGAGCCAAGAACTAAACTCCTGCATAGTTTCATGCCCCTGGTTGGAGCATGACAACTGTTTTTGTGGAATTCTATGTGCTTCTTACATTTGCATGTTTTTTTCTGATATGGTAGGTTCACCCCAAAACATGCTGTTTGACTGGCTACTCTTAGGTTTTGCTATATGTTGTGTTTATCCTTATCCTTGTGGCCCATGCCATGTCTGAAAAGGGCCCTTGATGGCCAGATCATATCTCTGACAAATGAAATCATTAAAAATAGTAATATCTCACCTAATGTCGCTGTGATGCAAATGGCCTCTTATGGCCCAGAGTTATGACTTGCCATGCATTTGATAAATATTGTGACTAAAACAAGGCACTGAAGAGCTGCCATTAATGCAATATACAGAGGATGCAACCATTCTTCCTTGGTGATGTTACTTTATTTTTAGTTAAAGCTAAGCCACAACACTTTCAGCTCTTTGAAGACATGCCTTTCAGTTATAGGACTGTACTGAATCACTTATATTGTCATTCTTAATGCCTCATTTTTTAATTGTAGAGGAATTTGGGTAATAGAGGTCACTAAACTGCTAGTAGTTATTACTGATAGCCAGCTAAAGTTTGAGTTTCATGTATATTCTGTCTTGACCAAAATCAGCAAAAACTGGGACACATTTACATGATCAAAGCAAATCAGTGCAGCAATGTACTTACTTTTCTATGTTACTCAACATTCTAGTTCATTAACATTTAGTAATGTAAAATAACAAATGGTACTTTTAAAGTAGTAAAAATAGAAACAAGTAAAAGCAACCATAAAATGGAGCACAGCAGTGAAGACACAAAATAATTTTAATAGTTAAGTGCTTTCAATTTAATCAGGTCTTCTTCTGAACTATCTAAGTCAAACACACTAATTACTTATATACATACCCTCTTGATCACATTATCAATAAAAATGCCTTTTCAAAGCTGAATGTTACAATACTAAACATAAATGATACTCTATAAAACCATGATAAAATGATCAATAATTACATCTGCTATCTACATTTATTCAACATTAAATTCCTGTTAACAGCTATCTTATAATTACGTTATTGTTCAGTCCTGGTGAAGTATATGCATTAAATGCAATTTGGCACTTTAACTCATTATATTCCAACTCTCCCTCCTTGTCACCATTAAAATCACTAGGAACATAATTAATGATATGGAATAAAAACTTCTTAAAATGATTATATTCAATAGAATGTTTTCTATTAGCGTTATCCATATGTTTGGTCGTGACAGCATAATGATGTTCATAAGCCCATTTTCTTAATTCCTTATTAGGTTTTCCTATGTAAAATGACTCACAGGTTGAACATATGGCTAAATAGACCACATATTTGGATGTGCAAGTTAAAAATCCTGGAGCACTATTTACTCTATCTGTACTACTATTTATAAAGTAAAGGCTCTAAGACATATACCTGCACATTGAACAATTATAACATTTAAATGTGCTCTTTCTATTCCCAGTAGTCACTGGATCTTCCTTCTCTAATATGTCCTTAATGTTACAACCCTTTTTGTTAATAAATAAAGGTTTCACTCCTACTTTAATAATTTCCTCATTGGCACTTAATATTCTCCAATTATTCTGAATAGCCCTTTTTATAGTCTCATTGTCCAAAGAAAAAAAAAAAACAACAGCATGAATACTGACCAATCCTTACTATAAAAGTCCTTTCCTTTTTCCTCTTCATTACCAGTGTCTTCCCTAATGTTGTTGATTGTATGATTTGGGTATCTTCTATATAAAAATCTATTATGCCATGCTTTTGTCTGATATTTATTTATTTTATTTTATTTCCAGTTTGATGACTGGGGAAGTCCACTGGGCTCAGGGACCCCATTTTCAGTGGAGGCCCGGGAAGAAAAGCTCCGCATTACATAGTTTAATTACAGATACAATCATAGTAAAGAAGACACAATTACAATTTCATTTCATGTTAGAGAAGACACAATTACAATTTCATTTCATGTTAGAGAACAAGAATAAATTATTTGGTTACATAGTATCTAAATATTTAAGATAGCAGTAATGACTTCATTGAGAGTGAGAGTAATGATTTTGTTGGAAAAGAGAGAAAAGGGTAGAATGAGCTATTTACAATATGTACATTTATGTTATTTACAATATGTACATTTAAATTAGGTTAGCTTGTACTCAGAGTTAGTCAGGAGTTTAGTCATTAAGGATGGAGTTGGGTGATTAGTAGGCTAGGTGGGGAGAGTGCAGTTGCATTTCTTATTAGAGAAAAGGTAGGAATGTAGCTGAGCATTAAAGTTATCAAAGTTTTCACAAGTCCTTAGTGAGGAAGGAAGAGAATTCCATTTTTTAGCTAAGGAAATGGATAGTAGAAGCTGACCAGCAGGGCGATTGGGTTTGTGGACAGTGATTAGGTTTTGGTGAGTAGATCTTAGAGTTCTATGTGGGGTGTATGGTTGGAGGATGTTGGTTAGTGTAGGGAATTTAGTAGGTTGAAAGATTAGTCTGTGGGCTGTAGTAATTTGGAGATAGTCTAGATGGTTGGTGAGTTCAAGCCAATTTAACAAATGAAGGGCAGTGCAATGATGGGAGGAGTATTTGGCTTTGGTGGCAAATTTAGAAATTTTATTATAACAGACTTCCAATTTGGAGGAGAGAGAGGCAGATATGTTTGTTAGTAGAGGAGTGCCATACATTAGTGAAGGGAGTAGATAGGTAGTGGTGAGAGTTTGTCTGGTGGAAGGAGAGAGAAAGTGGATGTTTCTGTATAACATGCCAAGTTTTATACGGGTTTTCTTAATGTTTTGCTGGATGTGAGCATCAAATTTTAGGTGTTCATCAATAGTAGCCCCAAGTAGTTTAGCAAAGGGAACAACTTCTATAGTAGATTTTTTATGGCTAATAATTTGGAATGAGTTTTTGTCAAGAGGGAAAGCTTTTGAAGGAGAGAATAATAGTATTTTGGATTGTTGGCATTTAGAGAGAGTTGGTTTTGGAGCATCCAGTTCTTAGTAGTGGAGAAGGCAGTTTGGGTCACCGTTTGGAGCTCTGAGAGGTTAGAGGCAGAGCACACTAAAGTTGAGTCGTCTGCATATTGTACAATTTTGGGGTTGGGTATGGCTGTGTGGAAATCATTAATAAAGATATTGGACGGCATTGGACCGAGTATGGATCCCTGGGGTACCCCAGTGGGGGTAGGAAAGAAGGTTGAGGTATCTTTTCCCCATTTCACAGCTTGAGATCTGTCAGAGAGGTAGCTTGAGAACCAGGATAAGGTATTCTGGGAGAGATTAAAGTTAGAAAGATGGTTCAGGAGAAATGCCTCGGACAGATCTAATAGAACTGTTGATACTATTTTACAAGAATCACGGGCAAGATTTATTGTGTCTAAGAAGGAGAGAAGGGCAGTGACAGTACTATGGCCGGGTTGGAAGCTGTGTTGGGTTGGAGTGATTAGTTGGTGATTGGTTAGGAATGGCATAAGCTGAACGTGTATGCATTTTTCCAGAAGTTTTGAGATTGGGGAGAGGATAGTTATGGGGCGGTAGTTAGAGATACTATTGTTTTTTCCTCCTTTATGGAGAGGTAGAATAAAGGCTGCATGCCATAATTTGGGCACATAAGATTCCTGTATGGATCTATTGATCAAGATGCTAATGGGGAGAGCGATTCCATCTGCAGCTATTTTTAGGAAGGAAGATGGGATATTTTCAGGGGCATTGGAGCATGGTTTTAATTTAGAGAGTAATGTTTTTATGTAAGAGGTTGAGATGGGTTTAAGTTCAAATACTGGAGGAGGATTGGGGCAGTGGGTGGTGTAGGGGCTGAGGAAGATTGGATTAGTTGAGGGGAAGGGTTGTTGTTAGGAAAGATCTTGGTCAGTTCTGGTATGGAGTTGGTAAAGAAGGAGTTGAATATAGAGGCTATTTCAGGATCAGATTTGCTGGTGTCAGGGCAAGGGTTGATTTTGGTACCTGGGTTTAAAAATGAATTAATGGAATTCCAGAAATGTTTGGGTTTTTTTGATTGGTTATACTGGAGTTTGATATAGTAGGACTTTCTGTCTCTGATGATTTGTTTTTTTAACAAGGTTGCGGAGTTGTTTATATTTAAGAAGAGTTTCTGGCTGCTTGTTTTGATGGTAAGTTTTCCAGGATTTATCTCTTTGTTGCATAAGTTTTTTGGTATCTTTGGTTATCCATGGGGCAGTGTTGATTTCTACTCCTTTTGTTCTATGCGGAGCTAGGGAGTTGAGGGCATTTAAGAAGGCTGAGTTGAAAAATTCTACGGCATTGCCTAGGTGAAGAGTTTTCAAAGGGTTCCAGTTTGTTTGTTTTAGGGAGTTAGAGAAAGTTGTGTGGTTGAAGTTTGTAAGGTTATGTGTGTGAATATATTGGTATAGGTGAGGAGAGGAGTGGGTTGCTTGGTGGATGAAAACTGGCAGGTGGTCCCCTATAACGTCAGGTATGATGGCTGAGTTTAAGACTTTATTGGGATGGGATACTAGGATCCAGCCTAGTGTGGTACCAGGGGGGTTTGTTTTATTCTGTCTAGTAATGGAATTAGTTAGTTGGGTGAAGTTCAATAGATTGATGGATATGGTGGGATTAGAGTTGTTGATTTTATTCCAATCAATGTTTACATCGTCAAGTATGAAGGTCTATAGCTTAATATTGGTAGAGGTCCATAGGAGAATTTCTTCAAGTTTTGTGGTATTATTAGTATTTGTGTATAGTAAAAGTAGATGTGTATAGAGACTTTGATAGAAGGGATTGGCATGGTTGTGATTGCCAGATGGAGGTGGAAAGGGGAGGGGTTAAAGTATGGAGATGATTGGTTGGGTGAGGGAGGGAGGGGATAGGCATTGAAATGAAAGTAGGAGTAGTGGGGGCTGGTGGGAATTGGGGCAGGGTAGGGGAGTGGAGTGAGCCCGGAGGGCGAACGGAGCTGGAAGAGCTGGTGAGAAGGTGGCTGGTGAAAACCAATCAGCCAGCTGTAGCTGAAATGTGGGAGCTTAGAGGAAGTACAGGAACAGCAGAGGTGAGTCTAGGCTGGGAGTGTGGATAGAGAAAGGTGATAAAACAATTCTCTAGTCAAAGCAGGTCAACAGGGTAATTATTCTAAGAGAGTGGGGGACTGCTTGGGAGAAAACAGAAATATGTTAAAAAGTGATTTTTTTACACTTTAAGTGGTTAAGCAGTGGTCATTAAGTGTTTTAACCTAACAAATAGTCCCTTATTATATTATGTTTTAAATATGTGGGATGCATACTGGGGTAATGTAAAATAGTGTTACAAGAAACATTTTATAATCAATGATTATATGTCATTTATTGTTACTCTCTTTTTATGAATCTCCACATCTAAAAACTGATTTTAGATGTATCACAATGGCTAATAAACTTTAAAATTCCATACTTTTGTCAATATTACTTAAAAAGCTTCAATTTACATATTATTTCCTCCTTTCTAAATAAACAATTCATCAATAAATCTAAAATAAGATGACACAAAATTGTAGCTCTCAAGGTTGGGATAAGAGATACATTTCCCAATACATCATTGCTAAGTTGGCATAATTTGGTGCCATTCTTGCCCCCATGGCTACCCTTACTAGACTGAGGAAAAAAAAAACCTTCAAAAGAAAAATAATTATTGGTCAATACCACTCCAATGCATTCTATCAAAAATGTAATGTCTCCTAATAAATAGTCAGTACTTTGGTTTAACATTAATGCTGTCCATTCTAAACCTACATTGTGAGGTATTACTGTATATAAGGTGTGAACATCAACTGTCACTAATATGTCATTTGTTTTCCTCTGATGCCTTCCTAAATTTATATAGAAAATCAAAAGAATACCTGATAAAGATGCCATTTGTTTAACCAATATAAGTAATGCCCTGTCTATAAACTTAGATACTGCCTTCAATTTTGAGGCTGGCACTGAAACTATAGGTCAATAAGATGGAAAACCCTCATTCTTGTGTATCTTTGGCACACTAAAATGTTTATCTATTTTAGGTTTAGGTGTGTGAAAATATAAATACATTTTTCTGTAATTATACCTTCTAATAGCTTATCATATGGCCATACATTAATTCATCTATAAGCTTTGTAAATAACATTCTTGTTTACCTTCATATAAAAATGAGAGTCCTCCAAAAGATTCAACATGCTTGAAATATAATCTTTGTTGGTAACAATAACCATGGAACCCCCTTTGTCCACTTTCATAATTCTGATGTCACAATCAGCCAAAAGTTTTTTTAAACTCTGTTGTTCTAAATTAGTAAGATTAAAAAACGTTTTGTTACATTCACTATTTAACACTGATCTAATATCCTATTCACAGCAGTCCTCAAAAGATTTGATAATCGTATGCAAAGGCAGGTTATAAGTACTTGGTAATGTAAAGTCTCCTTTGGGCTGAAGAATTTTGTCCTTTTAAATAAATTTTAAATTAAGTTTCCTGGTATAACTTTTCATATCTAAAATGGTGCTAACCAACCCAGACCTAGTGTTTGGGATAAATGAAAAACCTTTTTTTGTAAAACATTAATGTCACTGGCTTCCAGAAGTCGTTCCAACAAATTAAAAATTTTGTAACTGAAAGAATTACTTCCTGGGTTGCTATCCTGTCTCCTTTGGAAGCCCACTGGCATTTCTATTGTACTTCTCCATCTATAATACCTGAACTACCTGTGCCCATGCTCTTTTGCTATACTGTCTGTTGTTGCCTTTGTTCTTCTGTTTTCTAGAGGGAATAGTGGTAGAATTTCTGTTTTTTCATTGTTTTCCAACATTTCTGTTCCAATCTTTTCAACCTCCATTGTAAAAAAGCTACCTCCTGGATTAGAACAGAGTTATGAATCAATTCTCTACTCCCATGCAGGTTTTCATCTTGTGCTGCTACTACATTACTTTCTTGTGAGACCCCTTCTTGATGGATAGTTTCCTTTAAGGTGGAATTTTTTCCCACGTGACCATCATATTCTGTCTCTGAATTTTCTTTTCCTTATTTGTCCTTAAATTGCAATCCAAAAAATAAACCTTTTCTTTGAAGTTACCCAACTTGTTTTCAATCTCTTCTCAAGAGGTTGCCAAGCTCACCTTTTCCATAAGACTCTGTATCCATTTATCCAGTTTATCATTCTCCATGACACAATACTGCCTTAATTTGATAAAGGCTAGACTGGCTGTTCTGCATATATTGTTCCATTGAGCTAAAAATTCTGCATTTTACCAACCACTAGGTTTATTCACTACTTTTAAACCTTTTCAGTACTCTCTTAATCCTCAAACAATGATTGAAAAAATACAATGTCCCACTGTAGATTTTTGCTTTTAAAAGTCTTCCAGATCTCTGAACAGCCAGTCTTTGTTTAAATTCACTCTGAACATTAGTTAATATGTCACATTCATTAACTTCTTCTTCAATATTAATGTACAGTGTCGAGAGAATGTCTTTAATAATGGAAGTCCAAAAACCTATTGGAGATGCCGCTACAGAAATGGTTCTTCTAGATCCTGCTTGTAAGAATTCATTGCCCAAAGGAATTGATCCACAAATCACAGTTGATTCTAAAGGGTCTGACTACACTGATAGATTAAACAAGGTGTCCTCACTAATGCTGTCCATGAGAGTGACTGAAACAAAGTGAAATAAAAACAAAAAGTACAATAATGAACTGTACTCTCAAAGTTGTAAAAACACAAATAAAACAACTAAAAAACAACCAAAAAATGGAGAACAGCCATAAAAATACAAAATGAAGTTTAATAGTTAAGTGCTTTTGACCTAATCAAGTCTTCTGCTGAACTATCTAAATCAAAAACTCTAATTACTTTTACAGACAACCTCTTGGTCACATGATCAATAAAAATGTATTTACAAAACTGAATGTTATTATACTATACATAAATAATACTCTATGCAAACATGATAAAATGATCAGTAATTACAGCTGTCTATCTACATTTATTCAACATTAAATTCCTGTTAAGAACTACCTTATAATTACATTATTGTTCAGTCCTGGTGAAGTGCATTAAATTCAATTTGCCACTTAAGCTTCTTATATTCAAACTCTCCCTCCATGACACCATTAACATCACTAGGAACTTGATCAATGACATGAAACAAAGCTTCTTAAAATTATTACATTCAGTGGAATGTTTTCCTGTAGCATTATCCATATTTTTGGTCTTGACAGCATAATGATGTTCAATAAACACATTTTTTAAAATTCCCTATTAGTTTTTCCTATGTAAAATGACTCTCAGGCTGAACATATGGCTAAATAGACCACATATTTGGATGTACTATTAAAAAATCCTGGAACACTATGTACTCTGTCTGTTCTACCATTTATAAAGTATGGGCTCTCTGACATATTCCTGCACATTTAACAATTATAACATTTAAATGTGCTCATTCTATTCCCAACAGTCATTGGATCATCCTTCTCTAATATGTCCTTAATGTTACAACCCTTTTTGTTAATTATTGAAGATTCGCTCCTACTACTTTAATAATTTCCTCATTTGCTCTTAATATTCTTCAGTTATTCTGAATGGCCCATTTTATAGCCTCGCTGTCCAAAGAATAAACCATCTGCATAAATACTGACCAATCCTTACTATAAAAGTCCTTTCTTTTTTTCTTTTCATTACCATTGTCTTCCCTAATGTTATTGATTTTATAATTCGGGCATCCTCTATATAAAAATCTATTACTGAAAGCTTCAGAAAAATTGTCCAACTGAACTAAATCCATTGTTAACATATAGTAACCACTGATACATTAACTTAGATTAAGCTACAGTTCTATAATCACACACAAAAAAGAAAATGCTGTAATCTCTGAATCACTGATGGCTTACAAGTAGATGCTACACCAATAGTGAATCTCAATGTAAAAAGTGACTGAGCGAATCACTGATGACATACAAGTAGATGCTACACCAATAGTGAATTCCACTGTAAAAAAGTGATTGGGTCTGAATCACTGATGGCATACAAGTAGATGCTATACCAATAGTGAATTCCAGTGTAAAAAGTGATTGGGTCTGAATCACTGATGGCATACAAGTAGATGCTATACCAATAGTGAATTCCAGTGTAAAAAGTGATTGGGTCTGAATCACTGATGGCATACAAGTAGATGCTAGACCAATAGTAAATCCCAGTGTAAAAGATGATTGGGTCTGAATCACTAATGGCATACAAGTAGATGTTACACCAATAGTGAATCCCAATGTAAAAACTGATTGGGGAATGTTTTAGCATATGGAATAGACTTGGCAATGGCTTGACCAGATATATGGAAAATTATCCTGGTCTGGTTATGGAAAAAGATTTATCATTAAAAGGCTCAGTTTTCTAGAAAGGTTATCTTCATCTATTATCTCTTTGATGGCAACCATATTGAAAAATAAGAACATTTTAAAAGGTAATAAGGCAGTGAGATGGGACAATTACATATGTCAGTGAATTCTTCAAATGGAAGATATATGGGACTGGGGGAGGGGGGATAATGCAATGATATATCAAAGAAAATAAAGTAAAGCTTGCATATGCAACTACGAAACATTAGCAGTTTTTTCCAAAAGAGGTGTGCTTTATCACACTAATGGTGGAACATATATAATCACAAACCCTCTGAGGATGGAGTCAGATCGATTATGCAAGGTAATTACCTAGTGCATTCATTAACTGCATAATATAATGGTATGCTGAGACTAAAATCCTCATTCACAGAAAATTCTTTGGATTGTTGGGAAAGCAAAGTGTTATTAATAGGGAAAGGCAAAGGTTTGAAAAGGAAGAATACGCAAACACCAGAGTGGTTTGCTTTGGCTAAGACAATGGTACAGGCAGCAGTGGTTACCAAATGCTGAAACCAAGGTATCCTTACATATACAGCAGACTGTTGGTTGTGTTCAGGGTAAGAAAGTGATTACCTTCACATAGCTTAGATATGCCCCATGATAGTTGTATGATACATCACACTAAGGGAATTGGTAGAGCAAGTTTTGAGGGAAACATCCCTGCAATCTTCAAGTGTGGGTTATAGTGTGGTTGGAGAGTTATAAGAAAGTAGAAGTAAGTAAAAAAAGAAACAGAATTGTGAATAGTAAGAATTGGCTGTCATATTTCAGATTGTATGTACAAGCTAGAACACTAGTCAAAAGCATTAATCTGGAAAATGCCATGAAAAGTATTAAAGAAGTGTTTACATTTCTTCATGAGAGGATAGCAAATACATTAGCAAATTTGCAACAGATGTTGTCTGTTAAAGCATTATGTGTTTTTGTGTATCAGTTAAAGGATTTTTTGGAAAATAATTGATTATTGTGCATGCAATGCCACAATAGTCATAATTCTGGTTGTTTATTCATGCTGTTCTGCCTACTGAATGTTTACTACTACATTTCTGTGTTTTGATGTTATTCTTGTACTACATTTTCTAATGTTTTATTTGAAAAAGTGCCATTTTTTGTGAAAAAAAATCACAAATCAAAGGCAACAATGTAAATTCAAAGAAAATAATACAAGAAATGTGTCAGGGGCTCATTGAGGGTCAGAACCAAGCTAACTTCCCAGGCATTAAGGTGGAGGAAGGGGGAGTGCTGATTGATACATTGCATTATCTATCAGTCACATGAAGGGATGATGATGAGAGATTGAAAGACAGAATAAAATTATGGGTTAGGTAAAAGAGGCTAGTACTTATGGATAATCTGAATCTGCCAAGAGCAGAGAGGGAATTTCTAGTTCCAAGCAGAGGAGATAACATATCATGATTAAGGTCTTGAAAGACTAGAATTCTAACCAGCTCATTAGCATAAAGCAATAATGCTGTAACTACAGTCCAGGTAACCTGGGTTCAGTTAATGGCATAGCCACTGGAAGCAATGAAAGAGAGAGAGAGAGAGAGAGAGAGAGAGAGAGAGGATTGACAAGGCATCTGTATTACAAAATCACTGCTGGACACCAGAGATTGCAAAGAAGTATTTGCTGCAAGAAAGGCAGTGCCTTTGAGGGTTACATAACTCAAGGAAGAGGGTGGTATCCCTGGCATCTGCTCATTACAAGTTGTCTGTTTGATATCCACAGTTATGCACTTAAGAGAAAAGATTAACTTTCCGATGATGTTGGTACCACCACTTCTGGTGCTTGTTTCTCTGCCTGAGGAGAATAAATGAGCCATAGGTTTCTTGCCTCTGTGTGAGCAAATTCTTCAGGCAGGGTGCTACAGTGGTCAGATGGGGTTCAGAAAAGAAAATGAAAAAAAAAAAAAGAAATAATAGAATTCTAGAAGTTGTTTCAAGGTAGAAGGGGTCATTTATGTTTATATGTTCAGGTGAAGACACCATTAGTGAACAACAGTGATTATGTTCCTGTGTAGTTCCGAGTTAGATGGAAGTATAAGAATGCAAAGACAATAGTGGGGTGTTTAAGAGAAGTGACTCATACTGAGCTGGGGAGAAAGTCATGGAAGAGTTAGTAGACTGGGAACAGACAGAAAGAGTAAACAATCTAAGGGAATGGACCAGGGATGGAGTACTCAAGAGTTCTGGATAAACCTGCGAGGAAAATGGAAAAAGGATGAAAAGGCCAACTTGGCTACATAAAAGTGTAAAGCTAATAAGAGTGTAAAAGATGGGGCCTACAATAGGTGTAAAAGATGGGGTGAGAAGATGGAAGAAGCATGTTATAAGGAGGCAAGCACAAAATTCTGTAGTGTCCACCAAAACTTTTGTGTATTCATAGTAAGTCATTGAACCTAATATGGTTGTATTAGGAAAGATTGGAAAAATAAAGTCAACAACAGAAAATGCCTACTTTCACTTAAAACACAAAATAATTTTTTTTCAGGAAGGCAAGCCCCCTGCACCCCTACAAAATCTTCTGTGTTTCCCATCTATAAATATTCTAACACCAAGGCACTTAACCTTGAGGTAAACAGAAAACTCCCTTACCTTCAAAGTTCTGCAGTTTCACTTTAGTACTAGTGAGATATACAACTACAATGGGTTTGACCACATGTGGTTGATTCTTTCCATTCTGTCTAATGACACGTCATTTGTAATCCATGTATCCCAATTATTGCAGTGTCTATTACTGGATCAGTATTAACTTGTAGCATTTGTGTAAGCATACACATATTTAGTAAATCTGTTTCAAGTCTGATTTGTTTTTATTTCTTAGATACTGAGGCTTAAGATGTATAAACTTTCTGTATTTAGAAAAATATAATAAAGATGCAAAGAAAACAATTGGGTCAGGAGTAATACATGACAAAAATTATATTATCAATCTATAAACTCAAATATTACTGCTTAGAGCAACACAGTTCCAGAGTGTCACCTGATATCGTACTACATCAACATATTGTTCCACACAATAGTTATTCATCAAAATGGTGCTTTCATTTGATTTAAATCCTGAGTATATGACTATCCTTTCTGAAGATTCTTATTATGCATTTTACTTTTCTCCAGCTCTCATTAACATTAAAAAAGGCAACTACCAAAGTATTCATATAACCCATTGTGTATCGATTTACAAAAGAGACAATATACAAGCATCTTTATTAGAGGCACCCTTATAATAAAATACATTTTGTGATGTTAGATGATTACAGTAAAGCAGGTATACAGGTATGGATGGACAGGACCAGAAAACTGAGCTATTTAAACACAATCTGCCTTTATTTCTTATTTATTAGATTTGATAAGTTGCTAAATGAACCACAAATGAGTCACAACTTAGGCCAATGAGGCAACAAGAGTAAAAAGGATGAGAGGTTGTTGACAAATGAAAGGGTTGCAATATAAACTGAAAAACATTAGTGAATATTTACAATTTGCAATAACACAGTACACATGTAGAAATAAGGTTGAAACATACTTATTTATGGTATTTATAGCCAACTTTAGGAGATTCCGCAGTTAAAATAGATATTGCAGTGTACGTAAATAATGGGCTTGACTTTAATATTATATAATTCATAAGTTATTGTTTTATAGGCCTTTTTCTTTCAGCGAGACTAGGGCAAATCATTTAGCAAATTGTCATTTTTGCTTTTAAATAGAACCATTGTGGTTTCCTGTCTTACTTCTATATGAACTTGATTCCAAATGGCTGATGCAAGCTTTGAAAATGCATTTTTTCCTACTGCTGTTTTAAATCTAGGTCTGATAAGAGTTAGGGTGTCTTTTTAGCCATCCTTAGAGAATAACTTTGTTCTTTTATTGGTTTTTAATGGAGGTCAGTGTTCTAACTTGATAATTTTATAAATCTGTGAGGTAAATAGCAGTGTTATTCTTTAACTAGTAGCCAATTAAAACATTCTAAGAAATGGCAACAATGAGCTCTTTTGGTTTGCAGGTACGGCAAACTTGAATATTTTGTTAACTGTTGGCTGCATTTTGTTTATTTGTACGAGACTGGAAAGTTATTAGAGGGACTCCATATTCAATTTTGGGGATCAACACATGTTTTGCTAAGGCACAATTGGCAGAGGGGATTAGGAGATGTGATATTTTATACCACAGCTTTAATTTGTAAAGTGCTTTCTTAATAATATTGTCAGTATGCTTTGTGAAAGAAAGCGAGAGAGTTAGGGTAATCCCCAGATATCTACATTGAGACACAGCTGGCAAGGCTTTGCCTTTTGTATCTGTTATTTGTCTGCTTGGGGGTTTGTGGAGCTTTTACATGGTTTTAAAGATTATGCTATTAGACTTAAATGGATTGTGATCAGCAGTCTATTTCTGTTGTTCCAGCTTCTTAAAGTCGTGAAACTAGCTTGTAGTTTTTGCCGTCGGGATGGTGCATCATTGTTAGATTCTGTGAGAGAGAGGCCATCAGCATCTATAACTATATTCAGCTGGGTGAGACATCAGTGAAGAGTAAAAATAGCAGTAGCACAAGGACCGAACCCCTAGGGTCCCCTGTGGTAATGGTACCTTGATTTGACAACAATTGGGGTTGGCATAATGATGGTGCTTACCTCAGACACAAAGAACAGGGTTTGATTCTTACCTATTGGCTAGGCATGTAATAGATTGCAGACTGATTGCCTAGTATTTATCTATGAGCAGGTATGGAACCAAATGCAGTAAGGTATACTGCAAATGTTTAAAGCCATAGTTGTGGGAAGATTATGTGAGAATGAAAAGAAATCACAAGAGACACACTGTCATATAATGTTCAAGATAGCACAGCCTGTTATTTGCAGGATGTGCATTGATATAAACACATTACAAGCAGAAGGAGACTAATTCAGTTGTAGAACAATGTGATTACTTTTAATAAATGTCAGAGGGACTGGAGATGCAGTCAGTGGATGAGGCAAGGAGGTGCTGCAACTCTTGAGTCAGTCTGTGTACATCTGATATATATTATGTCCAGTTAAACTGAAAAATATAGAGAATAAACAATGCCAGAATATTACGATAGGAAGGTAAAATGCAGGCCAGCCCTTTACTATTTACTGATACAACTTTTGAGTTTTGTTGTCTGTTTACTCACAGGTTTTACTTAGATTTTTTTTTTTACATTGGAAAACTAAACATTCCTGTGTCTGGGATGCCTTTAGCATTTAGTTACAACTCTGCAGAAAACATGTGCAGAGAAGGAATGAGTTAACTCTCAAACATTGATGCCTACAATTCTAATTATGTATGATCTGTTGCTAGATCAATTAACAGTAAGGTTTATTAGCTCACAAATTGGTCTCTTTGAAACTCTCCATAAAGCCTGCTAACCAGATTACATGTGACTGCTACAGAGCAATTATGCATAACAAATATATTATTATTTAATTTTCCACAGCATGATTGCAGCAGGCTGAAGTCAAGGAGGGACTATAACAAATGTCACTGCAATGGACCATTAGATTTATATTTGAGTTTTCCTTGTTTGAATGTCCTGTCCTTGCACTTTAATATTGTATGATTTCAGAGCTTGTTTCTGCATACAATGGTACTGCATAGATTATTGTAATACCACACTGTAGTCTGCAGCGGTTCATAATTCAGTTTTACATTAACCTCTGGAGCTCATCTTGTCATGCATTATATGTGTTATCTTTAAAACATTCATTAAAATGAAAGCAGTATTGCTATAACAATGTGAAATAGTGTACCTGTGCCATTCAGTGTCCTTGCTTACATAAGATGACTACTGGAGATTTGCAAAAATGATCTCCTCTTTTAAGATAATGTAGTAACAATTTGCATGCTTTCACCTTTGTAATTTTGATTGGTTTGATTTCTTTCTGGCTCATTATTTTTGACGACAGAATGATCATTATCTGTTTTTGAAAAAGGCTGTTCAGGATATTGTATAAATCCATTTTCTGCCATAGTTATGACCCTTCTTCCCTTGCCTCCACTTTAAAGCAAGCAAAGCATTTTATATTTTTTGGCAGAATGAAGGAAAGGACTTAAGGTAACTATTAAACAGAATTTATTTTAGGTTGCACTCTGTGAACACAAGAAATAAAATTACTTTTACAGCATTATACAGTAGGCAAGTGTAAGGTCATGAAATTTATGTCTATGCATTCAGTTTTGCAGATCGTTTTGCTGTACTGTGACCTTTTTAAATGTTTCAGCATTTTGACAAAAGAGTGAATATTACTAAAGTTTTATACAGAAGCACTATGCAGTTAATTATTTAAAATTTTCAAAATTATATTCAGATAGATTGATAATAAGAAAGTATTGCTTAGCAATTAACTTGAAGTGAAAAGTGGCACATATATTACCTACTAAATGATTTCACAAGTGCTATCTGTCAGGTGGCTAAATCAAGAAATATATGTTGACTGTGAGGAGCAATGGCAAACTGTCCTATAAAACAAACTGACGAGAGAATTTAAAATTCAGTGGTATTATTCAGTACTTTATTTTTGTATTACAGAATTTTTGAGGAATGTATAAGTATACTGAAACAGGCTAATTCTAATTAATGAAATTAAATAACATCAGTCCCTGTAGATCCTACAGGGCCAGAACTGAATTGGTTTGATATTTCCTCAGCCTGATACTGCTTGTTTTAATGCCTTGGGAAGAGAAGAACAACTTCATATTTAACTGTTGGTGCATTGCTGTAGGGAATGGAATAGGCTGTTCTCTGTGGCTAGGATACATGAAACGTTTATACAGGATACAGAAGATCTTTGTCTTGCACAAAGGAAAATTGTAGTATAAAGACAAGTGGTGTTGGGCAATTATAACACCTAAAATAGCATTTGCCAGCTTCCCCTATGTGTGGACTCATTCACTATGGTATGTAGCTAACTTCTTCTCTGATATAGCCAGGCAGCCTGCATTATTCATAAAGCTAACAGCTTGACCAGAGGAATAAGGCTACCGATGAGTTATTTATTTATGTAAGAATTTATTTATTTATTTATTTATTTATTTATTTTATTTGTCCTTTGTTGACCAGGTTAGTCCCAACAGGCTAGCAGTCTCTTTTCAGTGGTGACCTGAGGTGATATTTATAATACTAGGGGAAATTTGGCCAGGGTATCAGGGAACTTTCCTTATTCCTTTTGATAAGTGCTGTCAGATTTTTTACATCCAACTGTTCTGCCACCAACTTACCAACTTGGACATATGGGATTACAGTTTAACATCATAGCTAATGGATGGCACACTCAAGGGTGCAGCACCCCACTCCCCAGTACTGCATCAGAGTGTCAGAAATTTGAAAACTAATCCAATCACATAAAGTCAGAGTAGAACCTACTGTTTTCTGTTCTTCTAAAACCAAAAACAAGCATACTGCTTGTTTAGCCACAGGCACTGAAAGCAAGCAGCATATAAAGTGTAGGCATGTAAGGGTACAAGGAAAAATGTTTTGTTTTTGTGCTTTTTGGGTATTCATGTTTTACTTGTTTTATGTATGAACATTTTCTTAGCTGCTGCTACTATACATTATATATACAGAGAGTCTAGCATTGATTAATTGTAAGAAAAACATACCCCAGACTGATGGTAAATGTCAGGGTGCCATAAGAAGTGAGAATGCATTCTGGACACTTGTGCACTTTAATTTTTATAATAGCCTCCATAGATTCCCCCATTCATGTACTGAAGGTTGCTACAAGCCCAACAGTGAGTTTTGTGCAGAATGGCATTTGCTTTGGGAGCACCAAAGGCCATTTATTGGGTCATATAGTAAACATATCCACTCAGTGGTGGATAATAATGACATTGATTCAAGCAGGGGAACCATGGCTGGCTGGCTACATGCTATTGTTTTCCTCCACAGGCTGTTTTTTTTTTCCTTAAACATGTGATTTTTCCTTTAAGCATGAGCCACATACTTAGCACATCACTGGAAGGTAAACACAGCACTGCACCAGAAGGCAAGGGGCATTGGGATAGTCACCGCTTGTTTCAAATGCATTGGTAGGCTAGTCGGATGGTTGGCAGCTGCTTTTTCTTCAAGCATGTGTCTTTCAATATATGGCTGATAAAGGGGATTCATGGCTGTTTCAACAGTCTTTATACTTAAACTGAGATTTTGTGAGTGTGTGTGTGTGACCCTCACATCAGACCAATCCTTGTGCCTGCTCACAAAATGGACCTAAATTGCTCCAAAAATCTTGTAAGATCTCTCTTGATTACAGTCAATCACTATTTTCATAGATAACATCACTTTTGTTATCAGATAACCACATTTTAGGGCATCCCAAGAACACTGTCTAGTTAAGTGACTTGCTTAGAGTTACACAGTAGGTAAATTGAGGTACTAGGACTGAAACCCTGCACCCTTGACTACAGAAAGAAGTTCATTAAGAACTCAGAGCTTTAGTCCTCTGCAGTAGCTGCCAGATATCAATTAACTTCTTCATTTCCTGACAAATCCCTAAGGATTACAATCAGTCAATAATACCAGTCATTAGAGTTTTTTAGAGCTTTCTATTGAAAATAGATGTCACTGCAAAATCTGTCATTCTGCTAACTATTTAAGTGAATTAAAGGAAAGCTACCTGGTACTTTAGGCTTTCAGCTACTTCATGTAGTCAGAAATACAGGTATTGAATCATTTTGCATCCATTTCCTCTACAGCATGACTTTGAGCAAATCATTTAATTTCTCAGTGCTCCTGGGTCACCCCATTTGGTTTACCTGGTTATAAACTAGGTAAAATAAAATGATATTTAAAGTTTGTCCCTATTTGGGTCTTTGTCCTTCTATTATTTTTGGCTTTGTCCAGAATTCTTGAACAAATAGGTTGAGAGGTTATTTTGTTCTGTTTCTTCTAAAATTTTTGTCTTTCTGGCTAATTGTCATGGGTGGCTCGTGCTATAGGACTGCAGGACTGCAGCCCCCCCACCTGTACAAGAAGAAAATCCCCCCACCTGTACAAAAGAAAAAAGAAAATCCCCCATCTGTACAAGAAAATAAAAAAAAAAATTGCGAGTCCCAGAACTCCACACGTGTGCTTGGAGTTCATGGTACTCAAAGAACTCGAGAATGCTGGGTTAGGCAGTCCGGATAGAGGAGAAAGGCATCTCCACCCTGCCAGCCCAGAAGTCTGTGCAGTGATGACCACGCAGATAAGAAGGAAACCAGACTGCATCATTGGCAGGCTGGAGCCTTCAGCCTATTCTCGCGCGGAGCCAAGCCGGAAACCAGCTGTTAGCGGGCTGACGAGAAGACTACAGGGGAGCTTTGGAAATCAGCTTGCACTTGGATTAGCTGATGCAGTCGGGACTACAAAGAAGCTTTGGAATGGAAGACTGGATGCTTCAGGTAGGTCAGGGGGAGTGACTGTTGTGTGTGTGTGTGTGTGTGTGTGTGTGTGTGTGTGTGTGTGTGTGTGTGTGTGTGTGTGTGTGTGTGGTGTGTGTAATGCCCCAGTTGCTATATACTGGTGGCCAGAGAGAACACATGATGATGGGTAGAGAATACTCAGGCTTGAACCCTGTATCTTAGGTGCAGGTGGCAAGGGCCTGAATTCCCTACCCACCACCATTTATAAAAAATGTGCAGATGTTTGCCTTATATTTGTTCTGTTCCTCATAAAATCTGTGGTTTCTGTGTGTTTGTTTTTCCTTGCAAAATCAGTAGTGCTCTGGTGCACTGGTAGCATTGTTGCCTGACCACTACAGGTTCTCTGGTTTGATTCTTGGCTGGGGTGCCTTTGGTGTGGAGTCTACATGTCCTCCCATCTTGCAAAGAACATGTATCTGGAGTGTTTCTCCCTGCTCTGCTGAAAATTGGCTTTTGTTCCAAGTCAGAATTTCCTGGTTAACAAATGTTAAATAAAAATAACAGGCATTTGAATTTCAGACTTCATATTCTTCAGAAAGTACATGGTAACACAAAACCTTTTATTCTAGCAATTTTCTAACTTTATAACATGGATATTTTTGGGACTGTATTCCCCATTATTGGCTTCATCCAGGTTTTTTGTGCTAAGGTTGAGAGCTATGGTGAGAACTGAATTCACTGAATATGTTTGGGGGCTGTATTCCCCCATTATTGGCTTTGTTCAGATGTTTTGTGCTAAGAGGTCGACAGCTATGGTGAGAACTGAATTCACTAAATGGTAGCTATTTAAGTTTCAGTCTTCATCTCTTTCACAAAACAGATGATTTGGCATAGTGGTATGTTGCTCTGACTGTTTTACACAGGGTCCCATGAGTTCAAGACTTGGCAGTGAAATGTATGGTGGTAATACCGCATTTTATTCTAGCAATTTTCCAACATTATACAAGCAATGTTTAAAATGTGTCCCTGGTTTTTGGGCTTTTGTCCCCCCCGCCATAAATGTTGGCTTTTTCCAGATTTCTTGTGCTGCAAAGTTCAGAGATACAGCTGAGTGTTGAGTAGATTTTACAAGGAGCTTGCATTGTTAATAGCACAACACGTAATGTGCTTGCTTTTGATGCAGAAGGCTGTGGGTTCTACTCCCACAGTAGGTAGATGCATTGCTGATACTGTACTGTGTTGTAAAGGGGGTGGATGCTGCAGTCCTTTTTGGCAAGGATACCCAGTAACTATGAACCTGTTACCAGTTTGCCATCCATTCCCTATTGCAATATTACTAGCTTATCATTTTTTAATGCAACATAGGCAATTTATTCCTCAAGGGCAACAGGCACTTTATCTGTGGATGAAACAATGATATATAAAGTTGTTTGCTAGCAGCAACCTCTTCATTAGTTACAGATTTCTTTAATGTGGAATTATTTAGATGACTTTTATTTCTTCAGAGTGTGCATATTTACTGGCACTGGTGGACTGTAGAAGTTTGAGTAGACTTTTTTATGAAGGAAATGTTCTGAATTGGGCAGTTCTGTTATTAATGGTGCATACATTTTGTTTCACTGTTTACTGGAAAAATGTTCAAAACAATAAATTTAAAATGCCGTCTAACAACTGTACTATATTGTACAAGGAATATAATTTAATACAATCAGGAAGGTGTATCAAAGAGCATGTGTATGTTTCTTGTTCAAGGGGCCTATGATTTTGAAAACAGCCCAAAGTTAATCTTTATCTGCCACTGGCAAAATGTATTTCATTTGAATGTGAGTTTCAATGCTGTTTCAATGAATGTGAGTTTCAAGGGCAGAGAAGTTTTAATGCTAAGTCTATTTTTATTGTGAGACTGCATTGCTTTGTTTAGCAGATATCTATTAAAGTTTGTACTGTAGAATGCAAAATAAAACTTTCAAATGAAATCCACATCATCGCAGAAGTAAAGCAGTATGCACATTACAGTGTTTATGGTAAATGGGGTGAAATAACCAAGGAATGGGACATTGGAATGGCTGCAGGGGGGAGGCTCCATTCAACCATGATTTTGTGAGGGGGGAAGGGCAGCAAACTCAAAGACGGCCCCAGCTGAACTATACCTCTCAACTGTCCAGATTTTTGCAGAATGAATAGATTTTTGTTTCTTATTTTTGGTTTGTTCCTCATAAAATTTGCGGTTTTCTGGCAAATCATTTACGAATGAAGTCACTAAATAATGGCAGACATTGAGTTTCAGACGTCATAACTTTCAGAAAAATGCATACTAAAGCAAGACCTGTTATTCTATTAACTGTCCTAAGTTGATACAAGAGCAATTTTTAGTACTGTTTCTATGTTCCCCTAATATATTTGGCCTTGTCCAGATTTCCTGCATTAAGAGATTGAGAGATACATGCAAATAAATCGCTTTATAGAATTAGGAATATCCAAACCTCTCAACTGTCCCCAGTTTTGGCTCAAAATATTGCTCTCCCCCTAATAATCCCTCTGCAAAATGGCAATTTTGGAAGAAAACGTGGGGGGTTTACAATTATAAATAGCTGTAATGATCAGAGTTATAGATGACTTTTATTTCAGAAATGAATGTAAATGCTCTTATTTTGTCAGCTGCTCAGGTTAACAGTTCTAATATTAAAAAGGTGTCCCTTCTTTGACAGGTTCCCAGCTGTATTGTGTGGCAATTTTATATTTTTGCATCACATTTTTGGTCTGTTTTTCATGAAATTGCAGTTTTCTGGCAAATTAGTGGCAAATCAATTGAAGTTAGAAAATAATGGCAGACATTTGAGTTTCAGATTTCATACCCTTCAGAAAATTCATACTAATGCAAGACCTACTACTTTCTAAGTTTATAAGAGCAACATTTAAAATTTGTCATTTTAAGCCTGTGTCCCACTTCTGTGTATGGCTTTGTCCAGATTTCTTGCTGTGAGGTATGAGTGTCAGTGTCAGAGCCATCACTGTCAGCCAGAGACATTTCAAATTGTGACATACTTGTTGCATCCCACTCCCCATTGTAGTGGCTCTGGATGTGTCCAAGCAAGGCAAGGAGCAGTTATGCAGTGTAAGTGTGCAGAGTATTCCCCCATCCTAAGGTAGACCACAAGTACGATCGTGGCTTTTCATCTGTCCTTGATTCTGCAGAATTTTCTGGTTTTCTGTCATATTTTTATACTGTTGATTTATGCTTCTTATTATTCAGAAAATGCATGCTGTTGCAGTGCCCTGTTGCTCTATGTTTAAGTAGCAATGCTTTAATGACCATCAGGTAAGCTTGTCGGAGATTGTAAGATGCAAGTAAGCTTTAATAAGCATACTGTTAAAGAATTACCAACATTGAAAGCCTTTTCATTGTTGCCAAACAGAGAATATTTACATAACTAGATAATGTATAAGCCTTAGGTATTGAAATGTATATGACAGTATTTGCAATAAAGGACAGGATTACAGTATTTTCAGAAGCTCATTACATTTGTTAGAGACTTGCAGTCATCTTTGCAGGCTTTACCCATAAACTAAACAGAATGCCAATCTATCATGTGTGGTCCATAACTTGTGCAGTAATCCTTTAAGCAGCTTATCTTGAGCTTGTTTCTTGTTTGCTGTTCATTTTTTACATCGATCATGTCTTCCCCATGAAACAAGTAGATAGTTGTCAGACTGCAGGTCTTTTTTGGATAAGAAACATTTTTACAAGTGGGGTATCACACAGAGATTGCTACTTTCACAATGTTACTTGGTAATTTTATAAAGATGAATATAAATTATAATTAGAATTGCAGTGCAAGGAGAAGTGGTTTGAGTTGAGTGCTGCTTGTTTTTATTTTATACTTGATTCGGACTGCTGTTCCAGTAACATATTTAAAAAGTAATTTATTTTTTCATGCATCACAACCTTTGTGTTTCCATCTAGATATTAAGTAAATTGTCATGTAGCCAATGCATTGAAATATTTTTTTCTTCTACACTTCATTTTGTCTTGATTGGACTTTTGTAATGATGGTTTGGCACCCAGGGCAGCGTATTTAATTAAAGTTCCAGTTGTTGTGGTTTTGAGCATAACTCCACCCCTTTCTAGTTGGCCACACCCCATTCCCATTGACCCCACCCATTCATCTCCTGCAGCCCCCCATTTAATTTGAAGTCATCAGCTGCCACTGCTAATTGTTGAGGATATAATTCACTAAATAATGTTAGACATGTGAGTATTCAGACTGAATCCTCCAGAAAATGTTTGCTAATGCAAAGTTTGTTATTCCAGCAACTTTATAAGTATATAACAAACATGTTTAAATTCTGTTCCTGATTTTGTGGGTAACCATTTCAAATATTGAGACCTGCTTGATCGAGTCCAGAAATATGGAGGCTGAATGGCTGAGCGACTGTACTTACATATACTAAGTCTGAGATGCTGTTTTTCAGAATCTTCCCTTTTCTCTGAAGTATGGTGATCTTGGAATTGGTATGTGTCAAAGGAAAAAACTTCAAAAGACCAATACATGTAAGGTTCAGTTAAGGTACATTTAATAACTTGCTGCAAGGAGACAAAAACATGCAAATACAAGATTTTGCCTCACTACTAACAGGAAGTATGCTATTCTTATACTGTTCTACAAGACATTGCCTTCTATGGCTGATGTAATCAAATACAACTTTCAGTATTGTTCTACAGCAGATGTTACTCAGATTTTCTGCTGACACGACTGGATTTATGAAAAACATTTTGAGGAAAAACAACCTGGCCTTGGTGGTCCCTAGCCTGTTACAAACTTCTATTGTGTAGTTCTAATACATGTGCTACATTTCAAGGTACTTTTCTAATTTAGACACAAGCAAATCCTGATTGCAGTTCGTATTTTCAAGCAGTCTTTGTTCTGATTATCTATAGCTTCTGCAACTGTGTGTTTTCTCACAGCACAAGTGGAACTCCTTGTCTAAGTCTCATAACATTAATATTGTTCTATTCATTATTTTCCTGACACAAGCAGAACTTATCTGCTTTCCTGTAAATTTCCAAAGCATAAGCAAAAACTGAAGACAATACAAGGTTAGAAAGCGTCTGCAATTTGTACAGATTTATGCAGTGTAAAATAGAATAAATGTGTTAACCCTTTTCAAGCCTTAAATGCACTAAGCATATTACTAATACATATTTTTCTGATATTTCCCCCCTTTTAATACCTTTATTCTACTTTCAAAATAAGCATAAACATTTTTTTCTTCTCCTAACCTCTTCCTACTCAGGATTTGCAGTTAAGAGAGTCATTCAGTTTAAACTTATGAAAGCATTTCAGTTTTTCAATAGTTCTTCAAACTCAGCACTTTGATATAAGGTTTCAGAAACTGACATGTCTATAAGGTCTTTAATCACTCTTTTCATGCAGGGGAT
The DNA here is from genome assembly GCF_019279795.1 of Protopterus annectens. Lineage (NCBI taxonomy): Eukaryota > Metazoa > Chordata > Ceratodontiformes > Protopteridae > Protopterus > Protopterus annectens. Next base: position 506,665,706 of record NC_056737.1, on the reverse strand, counting down.
GCCACAGCAAACACATACTCCCAATAGGAGCATTCCTACACAAATGGCAATCAGGATGTTCATTAGGATGGTACCCTACCCCTCAAACCATTTCTGGAAAAAGTCTGTCAGTGGGTTTGGTCCTGGTTTGGTCATGTCTGACACTTGGTGAATTACTTCAAGGTGATTGTCTGTCTCATGTTTATGGTCAGGAATATACGAACAGCACTCCTCCTGGATTAAAGCACAAGTACCACCTCTCACCGCTAGGGTGAAGTCGAGAGCCATGCGGTTTTGAAGCACTACAGTTCTCATGGCATTCAGTTCATCAGTCACCAATTCAAGAGTGGAAAAAGTTGATTGCTCATTACTTCGAGAAGTTAAGACAGTTTTCTCAGCTCCCAGATCGATTTCACTGCTCCATATGCTGGTGATATGCCTGCCCATGATATAACACTGTCACTCAAGTCCATGTGCATCAGTTTATCGCCTATAGAATGATGTTTTTTCCAGTGCGCATCGATTTGCCCCACTGGATCTTCAGGTTTCTTAACGGGTTTCTTGACGACCTCTCAGACATTCCGAATTTTTCCTCGAGGTAAAACTGCAGTGTGTCGTATGGCCTGAACCACGTAGCCCAAAAAACAACTGCCGGACCAATTCTCAGGTAACCACTTGTATGCCTTTCTGCCACACACGAAATAACAGTCCTATACTTTAGTAGTAACTTTGCTATGAATATACACTTGCCCTGCATGAAACATTTTTCTATCAATTATAGACAATTGTTTATAAAGAACAGAATTATGTTTTACTTCATCAATTGTTTTGTGCATCAATTCAAGAAATGAATCATAGTTTGTATTACAATAAGAACCTGCATTGTTAGCTTTAGTGTAACATTTATAAGGAACAGTCACATTGCAATTGCTCCAACCTACCTGAACAGTATCATTTTTATAAAAACACACAGTTCCCTTTTGTGGAACAGACAAGTGCAATGCTATTTTATCTTGTGATGTAATAGTTGAGGTATCAAAAATCAAGTTTTCCCAGGTCTCATTGACCCCTAGGGGGACTGCAGTCATTAATAACCCCCCGTATGCTGTCGGCAAAGCTGTGCAAATCCAGCAATTCGAAACATTGAAAGTCTCAGCATACACATATTTAATTGCCTGATAACTGTTGAAGTTTGGCTGCCAGTTTATGAGTAATGCTTTACGTTTATTCAGTTCAGTTTGTGTGGCTGGAAAAAGGAATGGCCATATCAAAAAGATTATTGTCACTAGTACAGTTAACAGGATGATTATGCAATACTTCTGAGGAAATGGTTGTTCTGCATTCCTGTTTGTTCTGGATTCTATCATTTTTGCTCTTGACATGTGACAAGATTTTTGTCCAGTTCAAAAGTTCTTGACTAGTTTGCAGTGTGTCAGGTGGATCCACGAGGCATGCTCTGCGATCTTGACTGCAGTGGGTGTTGACAGAAGCACTTGATATGGACCTTCCCACTTTGGTGACGTCCAATTCTTCTGCTTGTATTCACACAGATCCAGGTACCTGGTGCCACTGCCACTTCTGATGGTCTGGTTTGTTCTTTATCTGAAACAGAATTTGACTGCAACAGATGTTTAGAATTCAACAAATTTCTCATGTACTCTGCAAGTGTACAGTTGGCTTCCTGGTCTGCGGGCATGAGAGGTTTCCACTGAGGTATATAATAAGCCCTTCCAAATAGTTTTTCAAAAGGAGTCAATCCTTTTGCATTCGGAACAGTTCTCATGCTCAACAGTGCCAGGGGCAGACAGTGCACCCAATTTCTCTGTGTTTCTTCTATTAACTTCCTTAGCTTACTCTTTAAAATCCCATTATGCCTCTCTACTAACCCTGCAGATTGTGGGTGATATGCACAATGATTTTTTATTAAAGAAATACCAAAATGTTTACTTAACTGTTGTATGGTTTGGTTCACAAAGCGTGTACCATTGTCACTGTAGATCCTTTCCAGAATGCCGAATCTAGGGATGATTTCTTTAACGAGAATTTTTGCTACGGTAGCCGCATCTGGATTTTTAGTCAGAAAGGCTTCCACCCATCTGGAAAACATATCTACAATGGCAAGACAATACTTCTTATTTTCACATTTGTTCAATTCTATGAAATCCATACAGATAGTATGAAACGGATACGGTGGTGTAGGGAAACTCCCTTGCTTTGGCTTTAACGCCCCTTGTGCATGATGTTTATTACAAACATGGCACATTAAATAAAATTTTTTAGAGTAGTTTAAGAATCCATATGTCATGAACACTCGGTTCACCAGCTGTACCACCCCCCCCTGTTGAGACATGGCATTGCCCATGGCTCAACAAAGCTGCATATTTAAACAAATTAGATGGTAATACCGGTTTCCCTTCTTTAGAGATGTACAGCCCCTTTTCGAGAATTGTTCCTCGTTTTACCCATCTTCGTTTTTCAGCCTGCGTAGTAAGTGTCTGCATTGTCTTTAGCATTTCTAAGTCTAAAATCTCAGAGGGTTGTAATTCCTCACTCAAAAGAAATACTTCTGAAGCTGCCTGCTTTGCACCTGTATCAGCTCTCGCATTACCTTTTGAAATCCTATCCTGTTGCTTGGTATGAGCTGTGCATTTACAAATAGCTACTTTCTGAGGTAACTGAATAGATTCTAAAAGATCTAAAATAAACTGTGCATGATTGATTGGTTTGCCAGTAGATGTTATCATTCCTCGATTTTTCCACTGTTGCGCAAAAACATGTACAGTAGAAAAAGCGTACTGGCTGTCAGTAAAAATGTTCACACATTTACCCTTTGCTAAGGTACATGCCCATGTCAAGGCAATCAATTCTGCTGCTTGTGCAGATAAATTGTGTGGTAAGGGTTTCGCTTCTATAATCTCAGTATCAGAAACTACTGCATATCCTACTAAGTTCTGTCCTGCAGGACCCCTTTTGCACTAGCCATCCAAGTAGTATGTCACCTCATCATCATCCAAGGGGACTTCCGTAAGATCTTTTTTAGGCAGTGTCTTTTGCTCAATCGTCTGCAGGCAGCCTTGCGGTGTGCCATCTGCAGGGGTTGGGAGCAAGGTAGAAGGGTTCAAAGTCATGCATCGTTCAATTGTCATATGAGGTTGGCTCAACAATATAGTCATACAGGAAAGATGCCTAGCAGGGGAAAGATATGCTACCTTCTCTTGCAGTAAAATAATCGCGACTGCATGAGGCACTCTCAATGTGAGAGGGTGGAAAAAACTACTGAGGCCGAAGCCTGTACTGCCATTGCTGCTGCAACTACTGCTTGTACACAGTGGGGTAAAGATCGTGCCACTGGGTCTAGTTGTGATGAATAATAAGCAATAGGGCATTGCTTGTCCCCATGCTGCTGTGTTAACACTGATGTCATATAACCTTGCTTACAATCTACAGTTTGGAAAAAATGTTTATGATAGTTTGGTAAGCCCAGAACTAATGAGGACGCTATTAACTGTTTCAGTTTGCAGAAAGCAGATTCTGCTTTTGGTGTCCATTGTAACAAATCCTGTGCTGCCATAGGCTTTTTATATATCAGGTTACTCAGTGGTGCAGATTCCAAGGCATAGTTTGGAATCCAGCTCCGGCAAAAATTAGTCGTACCCAGGAAGGAAATCATTTCCTTCTTGGTAGTGGGTTTTGGTGCTTGTAAAATCGCTACTTTTCTGTCCTCATCTAATGTCCTACCCTCTTTGGATATTACATATCCTAGGTATTTAACTTGTTTTCTCCAAAGCTGCAGTTTATTTTTGTTTACTTTATGTCCCTCAGTGACTAAAAATTGTAATAGCGCTATGGTATCTTCTTTGCAATCTTGCTGGGTGGGGGCCGCCAGCAGGATATCATCAACATAAAGTAAAATCTGACTGCCTCTTGGTGGGGTAAATCCCACCAAGTTGCTCACCATTTCTTATGAGAATATTGTTGGACTTTCACAATATCCCTGTGGTAGTCGTATATGTATACCTTTTCCCCTGAAATGTGAATGCAAACCAATATTGGCTGTCAGGGTGTATCGGTATCGAAAAGAACGCATTGCTGATATCTACCACAGAAAAATATTTCTGTTGAGGTTTTAAATCATTCAACAGAGTGTGTGGGTCTGGCACCGTAGGTGCCCTTGGTATTACTGTGTCATTTACAGCTTGTAAATCTTGGACCATATGCCACTCTCCATTCACTTTCGTAACAGGAAATAGGGGTGTTACATGGTGAATCAGGAGATTCCACCAGCACCCCTTCCTTAAGTAAAGCTGCTATAATAGGTTTGATTCCTACCTCTGCATCTTTTCTTAAGGGATACTGTCTTTTCTGTGGTCTAAATGCTGACTTTGGCGTGATAGTAACTGGTCCCACTGTACGAATAAGTCCTACATCTGACTTTCCTGTTGACCAAAGAGTTTCTGGTATATTCTGTAAGGCATTCTCTTCCTCCTTTAATAGGAGTGCTAATCAGCTGTCTTTGCTAGACTGCAAGTGCACGGCAGGGTGGGTCTGAGTTATCCAATTCAACTTCTGCCTTTGTATTCCTTGTTCTGACAGTTCTAACTGTCTGCTTTTCCCATCTTGTGACTTTTTCTCCTAGGTCTACCCATTTTACATTCTTGTCCTTAGTTAAGCCAACCATGTGGTAATCGATTAGATTTATAGAGTGCAAAGAACTCCTGGGGCAATGAACAGCTGGCTACACTGTTCCTTTCCATGTCCCAGTACAGATTACGTAATATCAATCTGTTTGCACGATTTCTAAACAATTCTTGCTCATATTCCTTATCAGGTCCTGGTGTATTACAGTAATACAGAGTACAGTGCAACAAATGTTGTTTATCAATGTCAATGCAGGGGAACTTGCTGATGGCTACATTCATCAACTCTTCAGCCACTGCCCCTGGACCAGTCGTAACCAAGTCCTGGCTGTACTAATAAAAATTTCACCCTCCGATTGCACTGCAAAGGTATCAATTTGTCGCTGTGCTTCCATACCCTGCATAGTCAGAACTACTGCTATACCAAATAGCTGCATAAGGTCTTTGCCCAAGAGGTTTACTGGGCATTTTGCAGAAACAACAATTTTGCTTTTCTGGGTCAATCCTGAAACAGGATCAGTTATTACAATATTATGGGAGAGGGGCTCCCGATACAGCTGTCCAATAGCTGCTTTCACTAGTATGCAATCAGGTGACTCTGAATTTTCTGACAGTTTGGAGGGATGTATCAGGGTCCGTGACGCCCCTGAGTCACACAAGAATTTGACTTCCCTTCCTTCTACCAGGAGTGTAACTTCTGGTTTTGTGTCCACTAAATAGAGCTCTAAGCTCAATAAAGCGAAATCCAATATTTCATTTTCTTCATTAGCCATAACTTCATGCACTTCCTCTATTTCTTCTGTCACATTCTCTACTCCCCCTATCACATTCTCATTTGTCCTTTCTCTGTGATCCCCTTCTAGTGATTCTTGACTATCATATAGTCAGTCCTCACCCTCCTTGTCTTCCTCCATGGTTGCCCTCTTGTTTTTCTTGCAATCCCTTACCAAGTGTCCCTTTTTACCACATTTAAAACATTCACCCCTTTTCTTTCACCCTTCAAAGTCCTCTGATCGCTGATCAGATTGTTTGTTTCCCTGGGCATTTCTCTTGCCCTTTTTCCCGGACTGTACTACATAAACTTCTGCTCCATCTTCTACAGAAAATACTTGGGCTTTCTTTTTCTTTTTGCTATTAAAATGCCTTTCGGCATGCCTACCATATTCAAGTAGTGACTGCAACCTGCTTGTACGATGATCTACCATGTGCTTTGTAATAAAACTGCTTATGGGTGCAATGCTGCCTTTCAAAAATGCATTCTTTAACTGCTGCTCATATGGGGAATCTTGTGTCTGATCTTCAGGAACCTGCATTCCACAATGGTTATTAAAACATTCTAATAGTCTGGCATAATATCTGTCAATAGTTTCACCTTCTTGTTGGATGCATTGATTAATGCAAGTCAGGCTTTCATTTCTCAGAGATTCAGTCTGTAATACCTTTTACTCTGTTGCCTAGCTCTGCGCTGCTATGTGGGAGGGGCCTGAGCACAGCGTCACGGGGATTCCAGTTGCCACTAATCATGTGCCGATCTGGTCCAACAATTTGTCTGACTACTTTTTCTACCTCTTCTCCATTTAAATTATAACTCAGCCTCATTCCTTGTAAATCTTCTAAGAACTTTCTAAAATTAACTTTTGGATGGGGAATTCCCTCAGTGGCTTTCCGGATGTCTTCCGGAGTCCAGGGTCTATACACTAGAATAGTTGGGTCCTGACCTTCTTGCCCTGCCTGAGGATTAGGCACTTCTATGAGTGGGCATATTTCTTCTTCACTCATAGATCGTGAATTTCTACCCATTTGATATAATTCAATGTCCCCTTTTGAATTACCTGCCCGCGTTCGAGACCTGGTCTCGATGGGATCTCTAATAAACGGTTTTGCTTTTGTAGTGTCTCTATTTACGGTAACAGCAGGATATCGTGGGGGTGGACTAACTTGTTCACTTGCTTCATATTCTGGTAAGGGAGGCAGAGGGGCTGATGCTATTACTAAGTTATTATCCTCCTTATCTAAAAACATTGCTTTTGAATTATTGCTTTTTCGTTCCCTACGGTTTACTTCCTTAATCCACCTGTGTGCCTGAGGAATTCCTAATTGGCGCTGCTTTTTTACCCGACATCTGGAATCGGTTTTAAGCTGTTTGACAAGTTTAACAAGCGAGGATTTTTCTAATTTACCATCAAATTCATACTTATTAACCCATTTTGAGTAGTATTTAATATTATCAGCACGCTGTGACTGCATGTATTTCGTGTCTTCTGTTAACGGCGGATTTTGGGGTCTTTTTGTGCAATTATTACTTATTTTTAACGTGGTACCACGGATTTTGTTATAGTCTCTTCAGAATGACTACCTACCCGCTCTGTTTCCCTGATCTATGACAAGACAGTAATCTTTTCTGTCCCTGACTTGTAAAAATACAGTCCTGACAAAAACAATACAAATCTTGTCCCTGATCTAAAACAGAAAAAAAAGTAGATTCACCTTACCTGAGCCTTCGTGATTGATCACCTGGTTCGTGAAAAACCCATCCTTCAGTCGCAGATCAGAAAGTGGCTGGCCTCTTTTGTACGACAATTCAGTCAGAGGGCTTTTCAAATAAGAACCGATGTGGTTTCTTCCCCGTACGGTTTCAAGCCACCTGGCCTGTCTGATCCGAGGCGAAGTGAGGATTTCCGGTCCGAAGGACCAATCTGTCAAAGGAAAAAACTTCAAAGATCAATACACGTAAGGTTCAGTTAAGGTACATTTAATAGCTTGCTGCAAGGAGACAAAAACATGCAAATACAGGATTTTGCTTCACTACTAACAGGAAGTATGCTATTCTTATACTGTTCTACAAGACATTGCCTTCTATGGCTGACGTAATCAAACACAAGTTTCAGTATTGTTCTACAGCAGATGTTATTTCTGCTGACATAACTGGATTTATGAAAAACATTTTGAGAAAAACAACCTGGCCTTGGTGGGCCCTAGCCCGTTACAAACTTCCATTGTGTAGTTCTAATACATGTGTTACATTTCAAGGTACTTTTCTAACTTAGATACAAGCAAATACTGATTGCAGTTCGTATTTTCAAGCAGTCTTTGTTCTGATTATCTATAGCTTCTGCAGCTGTGTGTTTTCTCACAGCACAAGCGGAACTCCTTGTCTAAGTCTCATAACATTAATATTGTTCTATTCATTATTTTCCTGACACAAGCAGAACTTATCTGCTTTCCTGTAAATTTCCAAAGCATAAGCAATAGCTGAGCATATTTCAAGACAATACAAGGTTAGAAAGCTTCTGCAATTCGTACAGATTTATGCAGTGTGAAATAGAATAAATGTGTTAACCCTTTTCAAGCCTTAAATGCACTAAGCATATTACTAATACATACAGTAATACATATTTTTCTGACAGTATGTCTAAGTCTGAGGGTCTGTGGAGGGTACAGGGGGCTTCACCCCTGCAAAAAGAAGTTTAATGAGAAGATTGCTTTTTTAAATTTGCTCTTCTCCTGTGTTTTTGGTCTTTTTGTGTCTTTTTGGTCTAGGGGTATGATTTTCTCTTTGGGTGTGACAGATCCCAAGTTCAAATCCTGGACAAGCCTTGTTTCATTCTTTTAGCTATGTCTGCTCTATTGTCTATTACCTTTGAGGTTGTGGACATAGCTAAAGAATGCCTTGTGGTTGTCCTTGGCCTAGGAGGTCAAATTTATATCAAATTTGGATTTGGTAGACTATTTGTCCTCTGAGTTGTTTGTTTGGTTTAATGAGAGTGCTTTTATCTTGCTGAATGCTGCACCTACTAACTTTTGCCAAGATTTTTTTTCTTCTGTTATACAGTCTATTGATGTAGTGATTCTACCAGGGTGGCTTGTTTTTTGGGTTAGTTCTATACTTCTTCCTGATAGGTACAGCTGCCTCTATTCAGCTATTAACATGCTTGTATAGGGTTTCTGTGAAAGGCAGCAGTGTTCTCAGGGTTTATGGGGTCCTGAAATTTTGCCAGGTTATCACTTAATAAAAGGAAGTTAGCCTTAGAGTAGTTCCTGAATATTCTAGGGTTAGCTGGGGTTCCATGTTTTTTTTTACTTCAAAGGAGACTATTTTGTGGTCTTACCTTACCAGAGAAGACATTACCCTCGGGGTGTGCAGCACTCTCCCATATTAGTGAACACCAGATCCAGTATGGTCGCATCCCTTGTTGGTGTATTGACAATCTGGTCCACTGAGGTTTTTTTTTTACAAAATCCAGGAATCTCTGTGCCTGTATGTTTGGTGTCATTTATGATTCCCAGTTAATAGTTGGGTAATTAAAGTCACTCATGAATATGGTATTGGGTTGGATGGTGATTGTTTCCAATAAGTTTAAATATATATTATGGGTTTTCTGGGTCATAGAGGGGGAACTATAGCTTATAAGGAACTGGTATTGGATTTTGCCTATGGTGATTTGAACATAGGGAAGCTCAAGTGTATTGTCCTGTTTGATCAGCCTTGAGGTATATTTATTTTTCATGTAAATTGAGAAACTTCCACCTTTAGTTCCTCTCTGTGTAGTAGCTGGTCTAAATGTGTGGAAGGCATTATAACCTTGCACTGTCGGTGTGTTTTCCATGGCTTTAAACCATGTCTCAGTGACCTTACAGATGTCAGCATTCTCTAGAGTGAAGAGAACGTCTACGGAGTGGAGTTTTTTGTTTAGACTCCTAGCACTGAGCAGTAACACCTTTAGATTTTCTTTCTTTTGATTTGCTATGTTGGAAGTACTTTCAGTTTGTCATTGCCTAAAAAGGCACTATGGGGAAGGAGAATGTTTTAGCTAATATTCAAAAGCCTAGAGGGGAGAGGTACAGACTATCCCTTGTAAAGCAGCGTGGTCTGTTGACCATCTCCTTCTATCCTGACAAATATTGCACCTTCTTAAAATGACACCAGAAACTAAGCCAATTATTAAATTCAGTAATCGTTTGTTCATACTGTGGCATCATCTTTGGAGAAGGTAAAATGCTGCTCAATGCTAGGCTGATATCAGCCTGGGACACATATTCCAAGAGCTGCATGATGTCTCTCTCTTCATATAATCTAGGGAGGTACATCTCAGGTCATTTACATCCACATGGACTATGACTGACTCATACTGGTACTTGTGGTCCAATGACCTGAGTGTGTGCATAATGAGGTGGATCCTGGCCCCTAACAAGCAACTGACCGTGACTTTCTCCTTACTTGGCCTGGTGAGACACTGTGTCTCATAATGGAGTCTCCAATGATTAGAATGCTGGATTCTATGGTGGCTTGCCTTATGGGCTTAGAAGTAGAAGCTCTGTGAGATGTGGCTGTATCTGTCGATGTGGCTGTTGTTTTGAAAGAAAGTGTTCAGGGTTGCTGAGGGTGTTTGTTATATGTACTTAATCTAGGAGGTTTTTGGGGTTTAGGTAGGTTACATCTAAGTGCCTCAACATATGGGTATCTATGTCTCTGCTTTGAATTGTGTGGGATGGCTGCAGTGTGTGTACTACTGACAACCTTATTGACATTAGGAGTGCTTTTATGTGAGATTTTTGCCTCTAGTGACATTGTGTAAATACATCTCTCACATATATCAGTTTTCATGAGAATTAACTGGTTGTCAATAAACATGAGGCAATTTCTACATTGCCTCAGGATAATACCTCTCAACCACTTAGTGCAAAGAAATCTGGACAAAGCTTAACAAAATGGGGGTACAAAGGCCCAAAAATAGGAACAGATTTTAAATATTGTTCATATAAACTTAGAAAATTGCTAGAGTAACAGGATTTGTATTAACACACATTTTCTGAAGGGTATGAAGTCTGAAACTTAAAAATATGTCATTATTTAGTGACTTCAGTCCTCCGATCATCCCTGTTATTCGTCAGAAAAAAATAATAGATTTTATGGGGAATAGACCAAAAATATTGGCAAAAATCTGGACATTCTGTAAAAATCTGGACAGCTGAGAGGTATGCTCAGGATGCCCATATCTGCCAAGCGGGTAATGGAGATAGTGGGAAAGTTCATATCCATGTCAACAGGCCCCCTTTTATTGAATAGACCGTTGGACTGAGAATATAAAGTAATGTCAGGAGTATCCGGTTTGCAGCTCTGGGGGCAGTGCTTGTCACTGCAAACTAGTTGTCCTCTGTGCAACCAGGTATTGGTGAAATTTCAGTGGTGCTTTTACAGTAAAAATGTCAAGTCATGGTTTCTGCGGCTATGCAAGGCTCTGCCAATCACTTGAGGGGAAACTAATAAGTAGAGCCTGATGATTTATGGAATGATGAAGAGAGGGGAGTCACCTAAATGGCTACTGCCTGACTACTACTAGTGTTGGTCTCATCACATATTCACTTTGTTGGGATACAATGCTCCTTTGCGTCTTCTCTCACCAGTAGCACTAATTCCAAGATAAGAAGCAGGCCACAGCCTGTTTGGTGAACCACAGTCTTGTCCCAGATGATGTAAGAGTCTGTAAGCGTGCTGTAGCCTTTTCCTGGTAGCTGCCTTGAATAGCAACCAGACCAATCAGGAAGGTCAAGCACAGGCACTCACTTTTCAGCCAGAAAGAGTCAGGATGCATTCTGCTTCTTCTCTCACCAGGAGTAAAATATAAGCACAGATTCCAAACTGGCACCTATGAGGCAGTTATTAGGCTTTCCAATGATCAGCAGTACCCAGGAAATAATGTTCCTATGCTCCTTTTCTGATTAGAAGCAAAACAGAAGCACTAATCCCAGATGACTATTGAGAGGCAAAATGTGGGCTGTCCAGTAACTGGTGGTCTTGGAGCAGATGTTGCAGATTTTAAAGGTAAGATGGTAAAATGTTTTAATATACTAAGAGTTGCAGTGTGCACTAAGCAGTTAGATATGAAAGAAGGGGTAACTTAAGCTTTAGTTATCTAAGTGGAGAGCCACTAATTTTAAAAAAGCAAGATAGATTGGAAGGGGTGGGCACTTTGTACTCTGGTCCTATGGAATACAGTGGGATGGCTAATAGTTAATGGGGAGTGAGTTCACAAAATTATAATTTTGTGCTTAATCAATTACCAATGAAAGAGGAGAGGGAAGGACATATGTGGTCAAATTAACATAAAGGGCAGGCAACTAGAAAGACAGTTGAGTTTAAAAACACAACAGCACCAGGGTGGGAAGGTGGGTAAACATTTTTGTATGACTCACAAGAGACACAGTTGTGGTCTGTTTCCTAGTTTAAATATATAATTAAAATCAGAATACAAGTAAACACAGTGTAAAGAAAATGAATCTCAATATACAAAACAGAAGAAGGCAATAAAGCAACACAAAATACAAGAAAGAAAATACAAACTAACCTTTCCCTCACAGCAAGTTGTGACAGAGTCTGGGTGAGCTTTTCTAGTAAAGCCTTGGAATTTTATTATTTCACCCCTTAAATAGGTTTAGTTTCTAGCTCCACCCTCAGTTTGCAAGTAATTAATCTTAATTGACAGGTGAGCATGTATAAATACATAAGAGCAGATGAAGGATCGGCAATAAACCATGAACAAATGAAAGCAAAGCCTAGTAAGGAATATTTCAAAAGACTAAAGCTAAGATTGAAAACTGCCTCGATGTATAGGAATAATGCTCAAGCTATAAATCAGTTTGCTTTTCCTGTTCTAACATACAGTTTCAGTGTAATTGACAGGTCCCAAACAGCATTAAATCAACTGGGCAAGAAAACAGGAACAATGCTTTATGGGTATCAAATGATACATAAAAAGCATTGCATGCCAAGATTATGGGTTCCTATTGCGTGATTGAAAAGTGTAAAGGGTGAACGCGTATTGAGTGAACCCGATTGGTCAAAACATCAAAACGTCACTGGCGTAACACAGAAATCACCATAGGGAATATTTTCCTTTTACTTCAATGCAGTGTGATCTCGGAGTAGGAATATTTAGGTAGCGGGGGTGTGGGGGGCACAGCGTTTAGGTAAGTATAGTTTTTTATTTTTATTTTTTTATTATATTTTCGAAATTTCAAACATCGCTCATATGGTGTCGAGCTCTAATCATACCCTGACTCAGGAATGGAGTCTATTCCTTTCAGAATACATTCATAATGTCAAGTGCTTACAGTGATGAAGCACATTCAATTGACCACATAAGGTAGAAACATGAAATAATGAAACCACTGCAAACAATGTATTAATGGGGGGATACACCCCCCCTCCACCATCTCACACCCCCTGCTAACTGTTTATGACAACTTTGACATAACACTTAAGTGAGGAAAGGGAAAAACTGTCCTTGCTGTAACACGATCTTAAGCAACATTATAAAGGCTTTTTAGTTCTACTAGAAAGCCAGTAGCACATAGCATCTATGTTCTTTGTTTCAGTCTATGTGGTTGATATTCTGTGCTTCGATAACATAAAGACTTAACATAATGAATGCATTCCATCCTCTCAAAGTGTTAGAAACCCACAACATTTATAAAAATTAAAAAAAAAGTATGAAACAAATTCCTCTAATTATACTAGCCATTAATTATTTCTAAATAAAATTAATAAAAATATACATTGCCCTGTTATTAATACATAACCCTACCAAAATAGCCCTGTACTCTTGACTGGCTAGACAGTTCTAACTGATATACAGTTATTACTTTGCATTGCTACTTATGACTTCAAGATCCCTCTGGCCAACTTCTTGATACTCCCATCTTAAGTGGTTCCCCAGCTTATGATGAATCACTCCCAGTGGGACCCATGCCGGGTATGTCCCCTTTTGGTGGAGATCAAAAGGTTCTAAAGAATATGAGCCATCAAGCTCCACTGAGTGGGATGGGGCCAGGTGATGGGGACATCAAATTGCAGCTTCCAAATACTTTTTTAAGGCCTACCGTTCCGTTAGATGTGATGAGTTATGTAACAAGATGGTAAGCAATGGTGCTCTGAAGAAAACGCTCCACTTATGTGATGCCGTATTCTTCATTTTCTCAACCACCTATATGTATCATTTGTCTTTTGCCACAGCTCTTTTATCACTGCCACATCCAGTGACTCAGAAAACACCCTAAGCACATCCCTGTCCATCTTCAAGAAAAACTATGTATTTCTAGTCTCCTTCATCTGTCACTGCCTTCTCCTGCATCTGGGATGCTATGAGCACCCTGGCTGTTTGGATTGTAATTCACATATAATACTTTTGAGGGTGCTAAACAACTGGGATTATGTAAACTATTTTGATTATGATCCATTACTGTAATCTATCACGTTATAGGTTATTTCGTCAAAGCAAGATTCTTCAACCCTAACTTTGATTAGGAAAAAAGAAACAGAAATATAATCTTCTCAACAGGGGATTATTTCTGAGATATAACAGTGCATAGTGTTGCAAGCTGAGACATAGGTGCCTTATCATCATCAACTCCCTTTTTTCCACTTTCTACATGAGGTGACGGTGTTGTTTCAACTGTTGTCACCTGCCCTGATTCACTGCCACTGTCCTACCTTCTTTCTCAGTCATGCTTGACTGTTGTAGTAGACAGAGCAGCCTAAATTCACCTAATTTACATACTATTTTTAATAACACTGCATTTTGTTTTTGGATGGAAAAAAACACACACACTTACACTTAACTGCTGAGAAGACTGCATTCACTAAGACCACTTTACTGAGACAAGAGATTATGTGTTTTATTTCAAGGAAGTAACCACCTACCATTCTTCACAGCAAATGTGATAGCTCTGCCAAATTACTCATCTCTGTTTAATGTGATTCCAAGTTCACCTATTATTGGAGTGGAGCCTCAATGGCTAAGTGAGAGCAGCAACTTTTTAGAGCTCTGCAGAATAACCAAAATAAAAGAGGAAAAATCATTTTATGAAAAATTTCTCCATAAACTACTTGGCAACTGTACAGACTTATTTACTTTTGAATATTGTGAAGTTTGGAAAAAAATTCCTGCCATAATTACTTGCAGACTCATTGGTTAAAGTAAAATTAGCAGTTGAAAACATTTCCATACTGTTGAAAACATTCCCATACTGAAACTTCTCTGAGAAAACATATGCAGCTGGTAATATCCAGTCCTCAGGAACTATCAAAGAAAATGCGTGGCTGTCAGGAGAACATGGAAAATTTGATAGAAAACTGCTTAAAGCAAACTGACATTTTTAAAGAGATGTTACAACAGCACCAAACCAAAATTCTAGACATGCAGAATGCTTTAAATGACATAGATGGAAGGTTGAAAGAAGAGGAAATCCTAACTGAATACTTGCTAAAACAAAACACCTGGCTATTAAATAAAATAGACAATATTGAAAATGGACAGAAAAGATCCATTCTCAGAATTTTTGTACTATCAGAAAAAAAATGAAGGAGATTACTTCATTTCCTTGCTAAATTCCACAAATAGTAAATTTTCAAGAAGGGCTCTCCTATGGCATAAAAAAGAACCCACAGAACTATAGGCATGCCTATACCTACCTCATTATCATCACCTCCAAGATGTTTAGTAGTTAAATTTCTTTCATACACTGATAAAGAGCTAATTCTGAACACAGCATGGAGAAAAGCTCCCTTAAAATATGGCCAAAGCAACATTAGATCTGATAATGACTTTTCAATTAAGACTATAGAACAGAGGAAAAGTTGTTGGTCACTTGCGAAAATTCTTAAGCAGAATGGTTTCAAAACTCAGTTGCTTTCCCTTGCAAAAATAAAAAATACACCTGCCAAATGGAGCCAAAACCTTCAGCAGCTTAGATGAAGATAATAATTATGTAAAAAACAACAATCTTATCACATCATCTAATACTATGGACTTGACGTCTTCACTTAAAAGCTCTCCATAGAAAAGAAAACACCTGGACTGACACAACAAAGAAGAAGAAACAAAAACAGAATCCACCAAAAACAATTTTAAAAGCATGAAGACTTCTTCTGTAAAATAACTGGAAATCAAATATATTTATTATCAAGAGTAATAAACCTCCTTGAAGGACATGGTGACATTTTTAAAGTATTATCTATTAAAAGATAAAAGAAAACTTATATATGTACACAGACACACACACACACACATATATATATATATATATATATATATATATATATATATATATATATATATATATATATATATTCAGTGGATATAAAAAGTGTACACACTCCTGTTAAAATGTCAGGTTTTTGTGATATAAAAAATGAGACCACAATAAATCATTTCAAAAGTTTTCCCACCTTTAATGTGACCTATAACCTGTACAATTCAATTGAAAAACAAACAAATCTGTGAGGGTAAAAAAAATAAATAAATAAAAAACGTACAATACACTGGTTGCATAAGTGTGCACACCCTTAAACTAATACGTTGTTGTGGGTACACATCCTTAAACTAATACTTTGTTGAAGCACATTTTGATTTTTTTTTTATTTCTTTTTGATTTTTTTGAAACCCAACTCTGATCTAACTAATCCTAATAAATATAGACCAATCACCCTTATAAATATAGATATCAAGATACTAGCTCATGTTATAGCAAACAGACTAAAAATGATACTTTCTCATATAATATCTCACAAACAACTTGGTTTTATGCAAAATAGACAGATATATAATAATATCCTACTTTTAGATACCATGATTAAGCTGTTGGCAAATGATAAACACCCCAAATACGTGCTAACCAGAGATGCTTGTAAGGCCTTTGATAGTGTGGACCTAAATTTCTTATTTAATATATTGCCTTGTTTTGGGTTTCCACAAAACTTCATAGACAAAATAAACACACTGTATCAAAATGCTTCAACAACACTATATATTAACAAAGTTAAATCCAACCCAATCAAAATATCCAATAGGATGAGACAAGGATGTCCTCTCTCCCCTTACCTTTTTAATCTTACCTAGAGCCTCTACTCCAGTATGTGGCCCAAAAAACCTACCACCATATGCCTAAGTTATTAAATGCTAACCTTAAGTTCACAGTCTTTGCTGACGACCTTAACATTTACTTCGAGTTCCCAAATACTGATCTTTACAAATTACTAAAAGCATTAGAAAAAAATTTCCAAGATATCAAACTATCATAATAACCCTAATAAATCATATATTTTTCCTATAACCCCCCTTGGACACATAGAGTTTTATTTTCCTGAAGGTGAAATAAAACCTAAATACCATCTAAAATATTTAGGTATAAATTATACCCATATATAAAATGAAATGCTAAAAGCAAATATACATAATACATGGGCAAACATAGAATGAAACATTTCTAGGTGGAAGAACATAAATTTCTCTCTCTTATCTTAAGCAAGTATCATTAAAATGAATATTCTACCTAGAATTTTATTTCAACTAAATGCCTTACTCTTAATCATTCCTCCCAAATTCTTCCAAAATATGAAAAAGGCTCTTTCTAATTTTATCTGGTATCCCATATCTACAAGAATTAACTATGATAAACTCACACTGCCAAAAGATAAAGGAGGTTGGGGTCTACCAGATTTTAAACTTTATTTTACTGTCATAAATACTAGTAGACTGATACAGATAGCCAATCATGACCCAAATAACCAAACCTTATGGACAAAAATTTGGTTCAATGTGATCGCCTCTCTAAGCACTAACCCAAACTGTGTCCCTTTTGTAAACCTAAAAAAACTGCAATAAATTAAAACTCCACCCCATAGTCAAACATAAAATCCATTTATTCCAGAATTTATTAAAATTTCTTCAACTGACAAATACTCTGGAACTCTTACAACCCCTCCACCTTAATCCCAATTTAAAAATAAATAACCAACCAATAAACTTCGTTAAATATCCCTTAATAAAAGACATCATGATATGAGATTTATATAAATTAAATAAATGTAGTTTTGTTGAAGTAAGGGCAAAGTAGGGTACACCAAAAATATGATATAATCAGGCCGCTCATAAGGCTCATAAAAGCTAAATTCTCTGTTACAACCATTAATGAGCAAGATATAAAAGTAGCCCAGTCAATAATAAAAATCCTATATTATAAGAATAAAATGATCTCAAAAGCTTACAAATTAATTACCGCAATAAAAACCCAAAATGACCTCCTATTTTCAACCTACTGGCAAGAGCGGAGTCAAAATATAACACTGGAGGAAAAAGCGCCAGCTATATAAGCATGCTCAAATTAACTCCTTTTAAAAGTTTAATATACACCCAGATTATGATAAATAATAATGCATACTACACACCCTCCATTCTAAACAAATTTAACTTTAAATACTCATCTATCTGTCCCATCTGTCCTAACGAAAAAGCAGACTTCTTGCACATATTCTGGAGCTGCAAGAAAGAATACAAACTATGGTGCTCTTTAAGGGTCAAACTTGAAAAAATGGGGTATGAGAAATCTACCTTTTTGTGGGAAACAGCAATTTTACATATCATTCCAAATAACCCACCAATCTTATTCAAACACATCCTTATAACAATATGCACCCTAATCAAGTACTACGTGCGCAAAAATTGGTTAGACAACTCTACGCTCTCTTGAGAAAACTTCAAAACCCCAGCTGTTAAATTCTTATCTTCACATAAACTGGCTAACAAATCCATCAATAAAATTGCATACTTTAAAAAATATTGGTGTTATCTCTTAGATACAATGCTAAAAGATTAACGTTATTTCTCTTCTCCCCCCCCCTCTCTCACCCACCTATCTCTAACTCCTTACTAGCAGTATTAAAGGTTTCTAACAACTACTGTCCACATATCTAGCACTCTGTCTCACTTTTAACCAACTTCCTTAGCTCCCCAGTTTACCTTACCATAAAATTCACCACTTCCATATGAAGGCCTTTTACAAACACAATTTACCCTGCTCAGTTCTCCTCCTTTCCTTTCAATCTGATTTGTCTTCAACTTCTTTTATGGATGCTTCATTTGGATTGCTTCTTTGCTGTGACTTAACCCAACATCTGTTGTGAAGTAGTAGCAATTAAATAAGAGTGGCATCTAATGTAAATAATGTAAGTAGTTTATATAGTGTTTTTTTCATGTTAAGGACTAGATGTTGTAGTTGATTTTTTAGTTCCATTTAGATTCACTTCATATTGACAACATTATGGATACCCACGTTAAATGCAAACAACTTTAGAAAGTATTGACTCATCTTAATCTTTCTTTTTTGAAGGTCAGTCAAATGACAATAATATTATATGGTATATTTAAATATTTTACCTCTTTCACTATTTTCTTTTTGGACAGCTGTTGTTTAAATATTTAACTAGAATTGTTGCATTCCTAAAGTTCCTTTCCTTTCATTCAACTATTTTTTTATAGATTAACATATCGATTGTCTTATCCCCATTTGTACTACAACTGTGGATTATGCATCCATGCCATATTTGTATATGTTTTTCCTAACTGCTTTTGTTTCCTTTTCTATAGAAAAACTTATAAAAATTATTTTGAAAAAAAAAAAAAAGAAAGTTATACTCAACCAGTTTTCTGTCTGTTTCTTATAAAAAGCCCACAAAGTTTGGTAAAGATTTCAGATGACATTCTGAACCCATAGACAACGACAACAGTACTGGGGTTATAGACCATCTTAATCACAATGGGCACTCTTCTCTGATATTACCAAACCACCCAACAGTACTTCAGTGAATGCGAATTGTGGGTGGGCTCTTACCTTCCTAAACTGGTTCAGAGATTATATCTTGGGTAAATTACAAATAGCAAAATGGAATATGGTTCTGTCTGAGCCAAAGGTTATAGTAGCCAGAGAACAAAAATAGCCTGTACTAATATGTGAAATACCAGTAAGTAGATCATTTAACTCACCATCATCTAAGCCATTGAGTCCAGCCAATCTAACCTCAAAGTTAAGGACTTCAGGAATGCTGACATTCACAACAAGATGACAGAGTTCAACAGAAGAATGTGGGGCCACTGAGGCAGGTCAAAACTCAGTCAGAGTGGCTACTGCTGCCTTTTCCATCTCAATTTCTTCAAAGGACAGTTACAAACTAAGCACATTTCCTTTCTAGACAGTGTCTTTCCCATCCTTACTGGATAATCACTATAGTTTTATATATTAAAAATGTATAACTTGACATTTTTCCCCTTCTATGGAATTTCTGCCCTAGTTGGTTTCTTCCTCAGTGCATACCATGTTGAGGCTGATTTAAATCTCATGGTACTTTTCTTTGGAATTTGTCTCTTTTGATCTTGAATCATTTTACCTATCACATCTGAAAGTCTTTTATCAAGGAAAACACATGCAGCAAGGTACTTGTAGTTCTTTCTTCTTATTTCTCAATCACTGAAGCCATGAAGTCATGCAGGATCAAAAATTGCAACTCTTTTACATTTCTGTTGTCTTATAAAGCTGCATTTTTTCTCTTGTCTGAGGTCATAAACCTGCTAAGGTTTTTGTAGTCTGAAGGTGAATAAACTTGTTAACTGTAACTGTATTAGTTGCTCTTCTGCATGCTGTTATCTGTTCAGTCGCTCTTACTGTGCACTTATTACTGCTTGTTAGTAGCCTTCTAATTTACTGCCTTCTGCACTTGTTTCTTAGTCATTTGTTAATTTATTTGAATTTATTTGAACTGTATTTGCCGTAGTGTTGCTACACACTCGGGCGTGCTGGCCTGCACTGCAATTTGAATTGTATTTACTGCTGTTTTAGCTGCTTTTCTGTAACAAAAAAAAAAAACATTCTAAGCTTGTTTCCTGCCTTTCCTGTAACTAGTCAAGTCCAGATACAGACTTGCTGTATCCAGGACTGTTAGTAAGCTTCTGAGCCCCCCCAAGCCTTTCTGTGTTGGAGGGAAGCCTTCCAGCTTATCAGTGGGAGTGGTAAGCACTAGGTAGCCTATCTACCATGGGAAGTGTGGGTTGTGGCCCTGAAATTGTAGTTCATTGGCAGTTTGGACTGTTTTTTCATCTCTTTCTACTTTCTGGTTAAAAGCCCATTTTGCGATTGGTCCCCGCCTATCCTATAACTAGTGTAGTCCAGGTACAGATTTGCTGTATCCAGGACTGTTGGTAAGCTTCTGAACCCTCCAAGCCCTTCTGTGTTGGAGATAAGCCTTCTAGCTTATCAGTGGGAGTGGTAAGCACTAGGTAACCTATCTACCACAGGAGGAGTGGTTTCTGGCCCAGAAATTATAGTTTACTGGCTATTTGGGAAGCTTTTCCATCTCTTTCAACCTTCTGATTTAAAAGCCTGTGTTTACACTTGTTTCCTGCCTTTCCTGTTACTAGTCTAGTCCAGGTATGGATTTTCTGTATCCAGTACTCCTTGTAAGCTTCTGAGCACCCCAAGCCTTTCCGTGTTGGAGGGAAGCCTTCTAGCTTATCAGTGGGAGTGTTAAGCATCAGGTAGCCTATCTACCACAAGAGGAGTGGTCCCTGGCCCAGAAATTGTAGCTATTGGCTGTTTGAGAAATTTTTTTCCATCTCTTTCAACTTTCTGGTTTGAAAGCCACACTTGCGCCTGTTTCCCACCTTTCCTATAACTAGCCTAGTCCAGTTACAGAGTTGCTGTATCCAGGATTGTTCGTAAGCGTCTGAGCCCCCCAAGCCTTTCTGTGTTGGAGGGAAGCCTTCTAGCTTATCAGTGGGAGTGGTAAGCACTAGGTAGCCTGTCTACCACAAAAGGAGAGATTCTTGGCCCAGAAATTGTAGTTTATTGACCATTTGGACAGTTTGTCTGTCTCTTTCAACTTTCTGGTTTAAAAGACCACATCTGCACTTGTTTCCCATCTTCCCTGTGACTAACCTACTGGGTAGCACTAGAAAGCCTTAAACTGATACAAGCCTTCTGGCTTAGAAGAGAGACTTTGGAGTGATTAAGTATCAGTTTTCTGTACTTTCTTGCTGTACTTAACTGTTTTCTGCCTAAACGCAGATTTCCCAGCATTTATTGTGATTTAAAAGCTTTTTTTTTTCACATATTGTACTTATTTGACTGCCTGCACTTTTAAAAAGTTGTTTCTTGTTTAATTTGTTTAACTGTTGTAGGCCACACACTAAAGTGTGATAGCCTTTTCTGATTGTTTGTAGTAATTTAAAGCTGTTTTAAGTGTATTTTTTATTGTTTTTGTCTTGTCTTTTCAAAAAAACAAAAAAACAAAAAAAAAAAATCCTTGTTTCCTGCCTTTCTAAGCTAGTATAGTCCAGTTTTTAGGCTAGTGCTGAATTCAGGGCTGTGATACTAGTTTCTGAGTTGCCCATACCTTACTTGGATAGAAGGAAGTTACTCTGTTCACCTGTGAGAGAGGGGAGCTTTGAGCAACCTCTCTGTCCCTGGAGGAGTGGTTCCAGCTCAGAGGTTTGTAGTTTATTGGCCATTTTGGGCTAATTTCTATATCTTTCATTTCCCTACTATAAAAACCGTGTTTGCATGGGCAGCGCCGGTTAGCTACGGTTGAATTATTCCCGGTTCCACTAAGTCTCATCTTCAGTTTTTCCCTTGAAACTAGTCTAACTTTCAACCTAAGCAATCAGAAAGCATCCTACAGCCCAGCATTTGCTCAGACCTAATAGCAAGCACTAATATACCCTGACACTGATTGCCCAGCAGGGCAAGGCTCTTTATTCACTCCTCACCAACCAAGTGACTAAGCAGCTCACCCTACTATTCAGGCATGACCAAAGGGCAATTTCAGGTGTACTCTCCAGTCCAGCTGGTGAATCTGGGTATCCTGAGGCAATGTTCCAACTGCCTCATGTACACAGACAACTCTCTCCTCCTACCACAAAACACTAACATATGCGAGAGATGCAATTATACAGCCAAACTGGAAGCTAAGCTGTCTCCACCCAGGACTGGAACAGACAGTCAAGAGGAGAAGGTTAACACTTGCACCACACCTCCAGCTGCACACAGACCTACTAAAATAGCACTGGCAAAAAATACACATAAATACACAAAATCATACTCGGAGGCTCTAAATAAAAACCTGAAAAAGCATCAGAGACCTCCAAAGCAGACACCCAAACAACTTGCACCTCCCATCACAAACCAGACAACACAAAAAACACAAAATTAGTGTGCCGCACAATCACAGCCCTTAAGGCGAAATAACATACCTAACACACTAGTAATAGCTGACTCTATAGTCAGGCACACTGACGTCCCACTCACTAGGCTGGACAAGCAGAAGGCTACTGTTAGCTGCCTGTCAGGAGCCAGAATCCACCACATAACACAAGCACTTAGGTCACTCCAGAACAAGTACGAATATGACTCTGTCATTATTCATGTTGGTGTGAATGACCTGAGATGTACCTGCCTGGACTACATAAAAAGAGACATGGAAGAGCTCTCTGATCATGTAGCCCAGGCTGGTATGACCCTGACCCTGAATAGCATCCTGCGCTCACCAAGAATGATACCTCGGTATAAAGAAAAAATGATCAATTTCAACAATTGGCTAAGCTTCTGGTGTCATTCAAAGGGGGTCCAGTGTCTGTCAGCCTGGGATCCAGTGTCTGTCACCCTTAGGCTTTTGAATACTGGCCAAGGCTCTTGTTGCTCCCATAGTGCCTTTTTTAGGCAAGGCTCAAAAGTCAAACCCACCTCCGTAAACAGCACAATTAACAAAAAACTGAGGGTTATGCTACTCTACGCAAGGAGTTTAAATCTCAAAATGCATGCACTCGAAGCATTCCTCAGTATGGAGAACGTCGACATCTGTGCAGTAACTGAAACCTGGTTCAAGGCTCCAGAGAGCACCCCAGCACTACTGGGCTACAACTCATACCACACATTTCGGCCACAGAACACGGACAGAAACACAAAAGGAGGGGGTGTATCCATATTCATCAAGGATACCTACACCTCCAGGTTAGTGGCACAGCATGATACCTCTGAGATCATCCATGTGCAACTAACATCGGGAAAATCTGCAAGGCAAATTGTGGCCTGCTACAGATCACCCTCCATGACCCAGGACCACCACTCCACCTTTCTGGAGACACTGGAAAACATGAAGGTCCTGCTGAACACCCTGATATTGGGCAATTTCAATTACCCTACCATTCACTGGGAAAACTACTCAAGTACAAACTCCCAGGCCCAGCGCTTCCTGGAATTCATCAACTCAAATGCCCTGGATCAGCTGGTAAACTCCCCTAGCAGAGGTGAAAACATATTGGACCTGGTCATCACCAACATGGGTGACAGGTGTTCCACACCAGAGGTCAACCTGTCACTGGTTAGATCAGACCACAAACTAATCACTCTGGATGTTCACACCCCACCACCACCCCCAACTAAGGAAACCACAGTAAAAAACTTTTCTAAAGCAAACTTCACCTTACTTAAGACAGAAGTGGTAAGTTTCACAGCCCCCATGCTAAAGGATAACGCTGCCCAAGATGCAGAAACCTTTACAAATGCACTCTGTGAGCACCTACAAGGATGCATGGATCGTGCCATTCCTAGCAAAACCAAGACTCACTCCTCTAAGAGAAGGAAACCAGTTTGATGGACCCCTGTCATAAACAGGCTATACAATAGAAGGAGGAAACTAGTTCAGAAAAAAAGCAAATCCCAAGAAGGAAAGACATCCCTGATCAGTATCAGTAAGAAACTAAGGTCCCTCATGAAAACATCCAAGGCTAACTTTGAAAGAAAAATAGCTAATGATTCAAAAGATAACCACAAAGCCTTCTTTAGCTATATTAAGAATCTAAGCGGCAACTTGCAGATATGCACTGAACTAGTGCAAAATAGCACAAAATATACTGAACCTACTGATATTGCCAACATCCTGGCAGATAGATTCAGTGCAAACTTCACCCCACCCCCTCTCACCTCCAAAAGGGGCCACAACAATACTGGAAAAGTGTAGTGTCCCAAAAATCACAGACACACAGGTGTAAACAGCCTTTTCAAAAGCCAAAAACACAGCGTCAATGGGACCGGATGGTGTCCCAGGCTGCATCCTGCATGAACTACAGAACAAACTAACCCCCCCACCTAAACATGCTGTTCAACCTCAGCCTCTCCACAGGCTATGTGCTCATAGAATGGCAGACAGCAATGGTTATTCCTCTCCACAAAGGAGGGGCCACAACTGACCCTGTTAACTATCGCCCCATAAGCCTGACTAGCCTGGTCTGCAAGGCTATGGAGTGCATCATCATGGAACTCATTAACAAAGACATTGGAAACCTCCAAACACTTGACCTGACCCAGTTTGGCTTTGTTAAGGGCAGATCATGCCTACTAAACCTGGTTGACTTCTTCGAGACAGTCACCAAGGCCATAGATGAGGGAAATGTGGTTCACACAGCCTACCTTGACCTCGCCAAGGCTTTCGACACCATTCCCTACTCAGGTATTAGAGAAAAACTCACCAGCCTGAACATAAACCCCTACATCATGAGATGGGTTGCCAACTGGCTTACAGACAGAACTCACACGGTAAGAATAGCGGGCTCCAGGTTTGACTCTAAACCAGTCACAAGTGGTGTCCCGAAAGACTCTGTCCTGGGACACCTACTGTTTGGCATATACTTCTCAGAAGTACAGGCAAACACAAGAGGACTATGGCTAACTAAGTTCGCCAGTGACTGCAAACTGGGAGCCATAATTGACTCTCTGGCTGACATGGACATCCTCCAAAAGGGCCTTACGGAGATGGACACCTGGTGTCAAAGTCATGGCCTCAAGCTAAATGCCAAAAAATGCATAGTCATCCCATTTGGGGAAAACAAAACACCCACAAATTAACACTTAGGTGGCAGCCCCCTTAATACAGAAGAGGTAATAAGAGATCTGGGGACCCAGGTAGATAGTAATCTCTCCTTTGACAATCATATTGCCAAAGTAGTTAGGAAATCCTTCTATGTGGCCCATCTAATTACTAAAGGATTCACATCTAGAAATAAAGAGGTTATAGTGCCCCTCTACTCGTCTCTCATTAGACCCATCATAGAGTACAATGCCCCATTTGGGATGTACCTCACAAGACACTTCCAACAGCTGGAAAGACCACAAAAGTACCTCACCAAGAGGATTACTGGCCTCAAACATATGTCCTATGCAGCCCGACTGAAAAAAATCCGGCTGTACTCAGTGGCATATCGCTTACTCAGAGGTGATCTCTGCCTGACTTACAAAGTCATGTCCAACACAGAATTGATGGACATGCGCCACCTAAAGAAATCCAAGTCACTGCGAGCCATGCGCTTTAGTGAGCTAAACCCACAACAATAAATAGAATGTGCTGGAGGGATAGATTCCTGTCACAGAGACTCCCCATGCTTTGGAACAAAATTCCAAGCTACATCAGGCAGAGCCCCTCACTAACGCTCTTCAAGAGAAACATTGACGAGTGGATGGGTAAGAGAAAATACACCCCTGGGATCACTTCATTGGCTCTGCTTGACAGAGGATCAGTTAATTAATCAATGGGGCGGCGACAACCGACACACTCTGGCTAGGCTTATAAATGCCCTCGGGCAGATAGCCTAGTACCTACCTATGAACTTATGATAACTACTGAAATCAACCTCACTAATAATCTAAGCTTTGCAGGCCAGGAAATATGACATGACAGGCTTAGGGAAGGAAGTTACTTTTTTAAAAAAGGCTATATTATCTATGTTATTTCTTTATCTTTTGAAAAACTTTTCACAGATGCATATGTGGGTAACAAATCTGTGACCATCACTGTAAAAAGTATTAGTGACATTTTACTGATTATTCTCAAACTTGACAGTGTTTCTCACTCCTTCCATTGTGAATAAGACTGTGATATGACAGGACAACTATGGCATTGTAATCTCATCATCTGTGCCCTCAAAGTTCATTATGGACAGGAAGAAACTTTTCAGGATAACAGCATCACTTCAATGTGTCTGTTTCCCTACACCATGAAGGCAAGCAGGCTTTAAAAAACATAAAACTAGTAATAAGTAGTTTATGTGTTGGTGGCATGTTTGAACTGTGTAGAGCATCAGGTAAAAATATATTTTTCTGATTTATTCCCATAGAAGCCCCTTAAATAACAAAGACTGTGAACTTTCTGACTGATTTCAGAGCTGTGCACTGTTCAGAGCACCTCTTTAATCCAATCTGCAGAAAACAGTGTTCTTAGTCTTCTTAATCTAGCTAATTATAGCATTGTGTTATGCTGCAAAATATGAAATGTCTCCCAGAGGCATCCATGTCATGCCTTCTTCTTAACATTCTTGCTTATAAAATACTCCATGAATGATATTACCATCCTTTACTTCACAAACTCAACCTTAGAGACCAAATCTACTCCCCCAGTAAAGCTGCTGGCATACAGCTATCTAGGCCATTGTAGTCTCTATCACCTGTAAAGGCCTTTTTCCAAGGTAGCACCAACTAGCTGGAATAGTATCCCCAAAACAGATACAGAGAATTGAACAAAATTCATTTATTCAAAAATGTATTAGGTTACATTTTATGAAAGAAGATAAAGGTAAATGCTTCAGAGATGCAGATGAATTCCCCCAAACCATCTTATAATATTGACAAGTTGTGTAACATGTAGCTATAACCTCTTTTTACATACAAATTCATCTCTAGACTGTTGAACTGTGATTTATTTTTCATTTTTTTATTTCCATACTGTAAATACTTCTAATTTTGTTGCCATGTAACACTTGTAAATAAATTCTACCACTCAACAATACATACATATATTTTATCATCTATTTGCACTTTGTAAATACTATACTTTTGTTATTGTGTTACACTTGTAAATATGTTCTAGCTTGACTAATTTTGTATGAGTATGATATGTGTTTTTAGTTTAATAATGGTTCTGTGGTCTTGTTTATCATCTTGATACAGATGTATGTTTGTATTTACCTGCCTGGCCCACGTTGTGGATAAAAAGGCTCTGCTGACCAACCCACCCACCCAGTTAATTACATGTAATAAATAAATAAAGCTGGAGGAATTACATGGTTGGAGAAAAATAATGTGGTTCTTGGGGGGAATTAGGTATTGTGCTGTCCAGAGACTCCTTGTTGGACCAGTAGCACTGACAATTACACTGAATGTGGGGGGCCTGGGTTCAATCTCCAGACAAGAGTCAGTGTTTCCCTTTCCTGCTGAATTCTTAATACAGTTCTAGGTTCATTGTTGTTCTGCATTGTTTACTTGCATGTTCAAAAACTCACCATCATGGAGAAACTGCTCCTGAGGAAAACCAGATACCTAACTGTTCCGAGACTCCTTGTTGGTCCAGTGGCAGTGACAACCACACCGATTGCAAGGGGTCCTGGGTTAAATTTTCAGAAAAGAATCACTGTTTTCCTTTCCTGCTGAGATGTTAATTGTGAACTCTGAAACAATTCAAAGCAGTCTTTGATAGAAAACTCTTTCTAGTCACTTCAACAGGCTCATCTCAGTCACTATTTGACAAGGTGTTACTTTGAAGTTTCCATGTCTTACAATATATGGGGATTCTTTAGGGTCAGTAATTCTTAAATGTTAATATTTTTAAACAAATATCCATGGTAAATAATACTAAATAATACTGAATTATACTATTTCATTAAATAACTATTTTTAATTATGAATAATCAGTTAACAACCATTCTGTAAGCTTCCTAGTTGAAGTTAAGTAGTGTTCCACATTTTGCCCATTTGTTCCATATTTTGAGAGGCAGTGTTTCACATTCTGGACATGGAAGAGTAAGAGTTATGACATACAGTAAAGGCTGTACCATTACTGTTAATGGGCCCTGCACATAAATATTACACTTTGCGCATGTAAACTGCAATATATATGCCATAGGTTTTACAGATTTGCATAATAAAATCTAAAAGGCGTTTCATTTGTTTTGTATGCATTTATCATAACTCTTTCTGTCTGTAAACAGCCATGGATGTTTGCATTATTAAACTTTTGCCTGGTAATTTAATGCAGCTGCTGTTTGCCTAGGACTACTCTCCCATCAAAGTAATCTCTCTTTATATTGTTGCTGTTGGTGTTGCTGCCATTTGAAATACCTGAAGTGGGACCTTTTTGATGGAAATATATCATTTTATAGGACAAACCATACCTACAACCAATGCAAAAGACTGGATTTCATTTTGTTGTCAAAACAGAAATTCACTTTTATAGAATTTAGTTGTTTCCATTGTTTCATATAATTTTAAGCTATTTCTTATACAAAACAATTGTTTTATTCAAATATAAGGGGAAACTTTAAACATATTTTTGTGTCCTAGTGTCTCAGGACATTTGTAATTTTTCATATTTCTTTGCAGAACACAACTTCCCAGACAGGGACTGTTATGTGTAACAAGGGACAGGTGGTAATGCTTGCTGCTTTGGCCTGTATTTAGCTGTATTCATCTATTTGCAAGGTTTTCTTTCTACGTATTCCTAGAGTTTCAAAACTCTTTCCCTAGCTTTGTTACAGTCTACACTCTGTTTCCCTATGATTGCTGGTGGCGGTGTGGAGGAGGAGGAAGGTCTAGCCCCTGAGATCCTGCTGTCCGCCTCTTTTGTTGCTTATTTTTTATAAATGTGCACCTGCACAACATAACCTATATATTTTTTTTGATTTTACATCTGGTTTCAGAAGTACAAAGCTGAGCATAATTAATTTCTCCACAGGTCTGCAGAGTATAACCCCAGCTATATTCCCTCACTACAAATTTCTACAGGTGTTTTATGGCAAACAGGGAAGGCCTGCAGACTATGTGCATCATGACTGGTACATCGTAATTAACAGGTCAGTGTAATTATGCACATACATATGTGTTACAGCTGCTAGCACTTCTCACACTGTATCCATTATCGGTGCTTGCCCTCCCACCATCTGTATTACTGAATATGCTAAATATTCTAACCCTCTTTACCTTGCATGCAGATTTTCTAGTTGTGCTTTAAAAGGTTTAGTACTCCAGTAGTTGCATAAGGAAGGTAGCAGCCAGACTGTTTAATATGACTTCTTATATAAATCAGCTTAATTATGTTTTCACCTACAAACTGTTAACTCAGATAGCCTGGAAAAGTAACATTCTACTTAAAGCATTTGTTGAATACTGTTGTGTGTTTCAAAATGCTTTATCGTAATAGTATACTTTTATGTGTTTGGAATGGTTTACAGTGCTTGTCTGGGGTTACTCTCCCATCAAAGTAGTGTCTCTTTCTGTTGTTGCTACAGGCTACAATTAATTATATTTCCATACCTCTGCAGAAAGGTATTTCTAAATATTCTGAGAGTTCAGCTGATATTGTAATGGGTCAGTTCCAGTCTGGAAATACTTATATCTACTGTCTTACTCTGATCAATGAAGGCTGGCCTGCTTTACTTCTCACTCACCCCCATACCATCCACCCTGACTTCTGCTATTTATGTAACTCTGTAAACCTTCCAAACTCACACATAAACTGCTAATTACAAAAAAAGGAGCAAAACAAAAAACAAAGTAATAGCAGCTCATTACCATTACATCTACAACCTTAAACCAACTACAGTCTGCAGAAATATTAATAATTTAACTTCACTGCTATTGCTGATGGCTGATGATAGTGAAGCAAATCCTGGACCATCAGCAATAATGCAACACAGCAGCAAATATTTCAAAGTATAACATGTCTAAACATCATGCACCATAATTTCAGAAGTATGTGCAACATGATATCAGTACCTAAGGCATGAATTCGATACCTGAGACTCAACATTAAGGCACTTTCAGGGGTATGGCTGAAACCTCATATAAAAGGTAACACATTTTCATTTCCAGAGTTTGTAATTCTCATGGCAGACAGGAAGCAAAAATGATCAGGAGACTCATGACACAACCAGAGTTATGTAGTACCATCTAACATAAACAGAAGAGAGGCAATGCTTGCAATGCTTGTAGATATTATATCAGGCTGAAGCAAGACACTATATACAGAAGCCATACAATATTGTTGAGCTGCATCTGACTCCTCCAGTGACACAGACTTTGCTAGGTGGGTAGGGAATGGATGTAAACTGTAGGCCATTCTTCTGAATCATGCACACATTACAGACACACCTACAGAGAGTTGCAGGCCACTAGTCATCCTTGACATGTCTTGAGGATGGGGAGGAAACTGGGGTATCTGGATAAAACCCATGAAAACCCAGGGGAGACTTACAGATGCCACATAGGAGGTACAGCTGTTTGGTGACAATGTATCATTGTGCCATTATAGACAGAATGCAGATACTCTTACATTATACATATCACAAAGCAGCACCCAGTGAACATATACTGATTGGGGACTGTGTCCAGTGTAGCCAACAAATGTAAGACAATCCAGAGAATCATTTACATTTGTTAGCCTTCTTGCCTCCAATTAGAAATCTAATTTGGCTTGACTCAATAAATGGAACAAAAAAAAAAACCTTAGACTTAGAGTTTCCACCTTTGTATAAGGCACAAAGCAGGCAAAAGCCATACCTTTTACACTGACCCCATAGTCCCACTTAGCTCTCCTCCATTCCACACCTATGCTACCCATCATCTCACCCATTTTATGACAACTTGGATTCCACAGAAAGACAAGATAAGACTAGGAACAAACCTGCAGTTCAATAACCTGAAAACATGCTTCTTTGTGGAACTCTGCCAATAATCTGTTTGTCAGTAACAAAAATTAGAATGACAAACATGTGGTTCAGGTAATAAATCTAGACATAGCTAACCTATTTGCTAACTATGTCATTTCTTTAAGCAACACGTATATCAATAACTAAACCACCACTTAATCTGATAGCATTCATCATCAAGCAACAACAACTTAAATTATAACTTGCTTCATTTGATTACATTAAAAAAAGATACCTAAGGGACCATGGATCAGCATCCATATTCTTACTTCCACCATCATACAAAAAGACTCACTCATTCATCATCTACCCATTAACAATAAACATAAATTGAGTGAAGGACATTTCCCTGCTGCCTGAAAGGAAGTGATCTGTACAAATTGGAGAACTAAAGACCTATAAGGCATTCTGAGCCCTTTGATCAGTATGCGAATGAATAATACATGAATGGCTCCAATTTGGCATGGATTCAGGACTGTTCATAGCACCAGGCAGCACTTTGAAAGCTTTTTCATCAAGTGGCTACTAACTGACATTTTCAGTGTTCCTCAATTTCTCCATGGCTTCTAACATTGTTAACCACAAGAGTCTCATTCAAAAACTTCAAGAAATCAGTTGCAAGAGAAGAACAGAATAATAAGACATCAGTTTGTACCACTGCAGTAGCATACTGGTTTAAATCGTACCTTTCCTTAGAAAGTGAAAGGCCGAGGTACCAGAATAAACTTTGGGACTTACACTTGTCGTTGTGTGGATGTGTTGCAGTTTGGCATTACGTTTCTTTTCTTAAATTGTACCTGCAAGATAAAGAACAGCCAATCAGTTGGCACAATATATTCTCCATCCCATGTACAACAAACATTGGAGTATCACAGGGATTAGTTCTTGGACCACTACTGCTCTACAGCTTTGCTAACACACACATCAGTAAACTAATAGTATAACCTTACTTCAATATGATAATGATTCAACCCTTATGCACAAAGACAGCACTATCCAAAAACAAGAATCAGAATTACATGCATCATTCAACAAACTTCAATGCTTGATTAACCAAAATAATTTCAATCTAAACATAAAAAATAAAAGATATTATCTTCAGCAAATAAAGTTTAAACTCTAAGTTCATTGTAAAAGTCATCACGACCAATATATAGAATTAGTTCCACACTGGTAATACGTCGGTATTACTATCAGCAACAAGTTAACTTTTGAATAATACATAAACATCACAAGAAAATAAATAAAAAGAATGGAGCGCTGCACTCCTTACTGATTGCTTTGCACTTTCAGAATTGCTGTATGTAACAGTATCAACTGGCAGCCTGAGTAGCAACTTAGCAAAAAAAAAAAAAAAGTCACTGCATTTGCTGCCTGCACACCAGGTCTCACCAACCAGTGAAACATATTAAACATCCCAGAATGGATGACTCATGAAACAAACTTAAAAATATGGAAGACATCTTTACAAATAAGATAACATATAGCAACCTATGTCTACAATGCGTAACCATGCTTTTCTGGTACAACCTTGTCAGAGAACTAAGATTATTTATTTTTTTTATTTGTTGACAGGGTAGATGGGCTAGCCTACTGACTCTTTTCAGCCATGATCCAGGCTCTTGAGGAGTACACAAAAACATTTAAGATTTTTACTATGCATATAAATATTTGGTTGTTTGAATTGTGTGTACAGTACAGTACAGTAGCTGTTATAACAGTTATAAAAACAATGAAGTGGCTAACAATTCACTATCCAAGAAAAATATAATTTGTACAGTACTTATTCACATTTCCAATATATATGCACACATGCACACACTTGCATGATTGGTGTGTGTCTATATATGTATGCGTCTATGTATTTGTGCCAGTGTCAGTATCACTACTGTGTAACACTGTCAGTCCCTGTCCCCCCCATACAGATGACTGCATGAATATGGTCCTGCTAAATGTTCCTATGCATTGTAATTTGCTTAGGCCGCCATGTTATTTGCATTGTGTGTACTGAATCCTATGTCATAGACTCTTTGCTATGGATAAAGCATTACCTGCGATGCTGTGTGGTCTATACATGTGCATATATCATGCCTGACTGCTCACTCTGTTACTGTATTGTTGGAAATGTTACTTGCTATACTTTGTACTTTAAAGCATTCACTTACCCTGTCCAAGTACTCACTGTAGAAATGCACCACAAGGCATAATGCCCAGTATGCTGTGTGCCCTAGTCTTATCCCCACCCTTGGCAGAGTACTGGGTGCACAGCTGATATGCATGATGTACAGACTGCCAAGTTGTGCACCCACAAATTTACCTACATTTATCAAGGTACTTCTTAATAGTGACTAATGGAGGCTACACAGACTGGTGTGCTATTTGCATATACATTTAGCTACACTGCTTAACAATGTTTTCTAGAACCTACACATTACATTTTTCTATGTTCCCTGCCTTGCACACCACCACTACAACAATTATCCCTGCCTGTGGCATTCACTATGCTGCTTGTAGTACATGGTAACATTTCTAGGAAAATGTATATTAATGCTCATGGGATACATGCAACATAGTGAATCATTAGTCATCTGATAGTCACAGTAAAGATCTTGAGGAGGCTTGTAACATCTAAGTGTTGTGCCATTTGTGACCATCCTGATAAGCATGGTGTCAGAATTCAACAAACCTGTTTATTTTTGACTTGTCGAGCTACCAGAAATTTAGAGAATAATTAGCAGCTCTAGTCTATTTATCTTTAGAAAATAAAGTTGACATTTTGTTTTAATTTGTGAGAAGATCTCAAACCATTTTGTTCTTCCGTGAAATCATGGTGTAACTACAACCACTAAAACTCTTTAACTAAAAGGTAGGCTAGCAGAAAACTAGAATCTGTGGATCCAGAAATTCAGTTTGTTCTTTGCTGTGAGTGGGATAACTGGAAAAGCAGAAAAGAGATGTTTCATATTTCTTTAAGTTGGAGGAGAAGAAGCCTTAATGGCATTTAATATGTTTACCTTTCAAGAGGAGAAGACAGAATAGCAACAATAACAGAGAAATTCAAGAATTATTGTGGGTCTAGAAAAAAATCTTGACATTTACTCATCATTTGTTCTTTACAAGGAATTGGAGCTCGAATGGAAACCACAGGTGCTTATGTTACTGAACTAAACATAAAGTTAGAAATGATCGATTGATTTTGGTGAGTTCCATGACTTGTTAATAAAGAAATAGTTTATGGAATAAGTGATCAAACAAGAGACAGAGTTTTAAGAGAACCAGACATAACCTTGTCAAAAGCTCTAGATGTATGTACAGCAAATGAAATTAAAAGTACACATTTAAAGGCATTAACTGAGGAAAAGGAAGTACATAACATAAACACAGGGATTCAGAGAAGTGCTGCATACCTGCATAGCACTAATGTTCGAGGGGCTCACTGAATGAGTCATATAGATATTTCAGCATATATTAGACATGGAATAGTGTCAGTTGTCTGTGTAAATGGCCGTAAAATTAAAGAAAGGGGTAGTAGTAACAGGAGAATCACTGATAGGCCCATTTATGCTTGGAGCAGTGATATAGCAGACCATGGGACTGTGATGTACATCACAACAAATGCAGACTAGGCTATCTGACTCAATGCAAACCTGCATGTATGATGTAGCACCACACAGCTTCACTGAATGCTCAGTCAGCACAAGAATGGCATTGCAACGGTCACCAGGTAGACACTGTGGGCGTGCACAGCAAAGTGTTAACCCTGTTTGTTATATAAATGGAGAAGCAGGCTAGATAGGAAATAAGAAAGGGCAAAAACATCAAGTAGAGGGAAACACAAAAAGATAATAATATGGTATGAAACAGAGTGGGGGGTAGCAAGGGATTATTTTTCCAGGGAAAATATTATTTTAATATGCAGAAAATAAGGTCCACTTATAAAGGTAGTGGTGGATGGTAGAGATAAAGAAATGCTAGAAAAGACCTAGCAAAGACAAATGCTTTACTGTAATCACCCTTTTGTAAATTATCTGAACTGAAGATAGCAGACAGAATCAGAACTCAGGAGTCATGGAAAGGTCAATGATCATAAGTAGTTTTGATGGTTAAAGCAATAAAATCTAGGTATTCTGTGGTCCTTTGAGAAGATAGAAGCATGTATAGAAGAAAAAGAAGATATATATTCAAGACAAATGTCTAAGAAGCAAGGACAGAAGATACAAGAGCAAATGGATAGAGACATACAAAAAACTTGTGAGAAACAGAACTGCAGAAAGGAGTCACATAAACAGAAGTGTCTCATTGATAGGAGAAGCAAAATGAACCACCTCACAATATCTTAAGAGTTTAGTAGTATATATTCTGTCATCATAGACTGAAAAAGCTGGAAAATTTGGTTTGAAATATTGAGATATTTTATTCACAAGCATGCTCATGACATGGCGCAACAATAATATTGTTTGATATGTAAAAAAGATTAATGCAGGACTTAATGCTGGACTACTTCCTGACTTCCACATTGATGAACTCTTGTCTATTTGCACTAAAGGGTGAATATACTATGTGGCAGGGTGTTAATATAGCATGTGGTCCTTGCTTCCTTTTTTGGTGTCCTTTATTTGCTCTGAGACTCCAAAGCTATCAAACCCTCCTCAATCCCCCCCCCCCTGACCCATTTGCTTTTCATTTTGTGTTGTTTGCATGTGTGGACTTAACTTCTTATGTGACCCTGTGAAAGAGGTCTCCTCCTATTGAAGGGGTAATACTTTTCTCGGTGGAACTTCTTCTTCCTGAACTCAGCTTCAGTAATCTCCCTCGCTGGTGCATGAATGCATCCCTGCATATGTCCTACCATTTATGAGTGCCTTAGTTAAAGCCGAGCTCTTGCAAACTTCCATTGTCCCTTCACGCCACAACCAAAAGTGGGGAATTCAAAAAGCAGCTAAAAATTAATTTCTAACATGCATGAATCTGTACTTGTCAGGAAATAACCTAATGAATTTTTCTCCTTCTCTTAATCAGCATATCTGCCTGGTATCTGCTATCTAAACTGTCTACACATATTCCTCTCTCTGCAGTTAGTACCTATGCTATTAAATGCATCCTTATTGTACTATGTCATGATGTCACTCTGAATTGTATATTACATATTTTTTTATTTTAGGCATTGTTATATTCCTTGCATACAACTTAATGCTAACCAAATTTCTCAAACATTGCTACTGTGTTTTTAAAATACTGTACTTTTGCCTTGTGAATATTCATGTTGTATACTTCTCTTTCTCTTTTTTTGTACTGTTAAGTATCTTACAACTTGAATTGTTAGGTTTTTCTTATTTTTTAATTACTTTCCTGCAGCTTTTCTCCTCGGGCCTCTGCTGAAAAAGGGCTTTCTGGGCCAAGTCGGACTAACCCGGTTATCAAATGTAAAAATAAATAAATAAATATAGCATCTGAATTTTCACTAACCAAGGAACACATTAAATAGTGTTGCACGTTTGTGCATAGTTTAATCTATTAACTAAAATCAATTAATTTTCCTCCACAGTGTATATCTATTTTTGGCATAAGGCAAGTTTGCTTTGTTTCATGCAATATAGGTTTTCTTTTTTTATCTTTCAACATTTATGTAAGTCTTATTATTTATAAAATGCAAGAAGAAATACATTTAAGTAATGCTTCCATATCAAATAATTTCAAAAATGCCTGTTAGCATTGTTTAAAATATTAGATTGCAAGGTAATCCACTATATGATTAATTCGATTTTTGTTTATATTTTGCTATGGACATCAAGCTGTATGTCTGTGCTGCCTTTGGTCGGTTGCCTCATTAAAATCCAAATTTTCTGAAATCATTTCCTTCAGCTGTGATCACATGGTTTTCTCAGAGGTCAAATGTGACAAGTAGATTTGTTAGCTTCAGTCTTGCTCTAACTATTGTGATGGGAAACCTCATCTGCCTTCTTTATTTCTTCTAGAACTTTACTGCATGGTTTGCTAAAGAGGTTTGCCAGTGGTATACCAGTTCCCATTCAGTTTATCTAGGAATTCTGTGACAAATACTATCAGGGCCCAATGCACTGTGTAGTTTTAGTTTTTGGTTCTGTTCTTAGCATCCTTTTTTACTTTGAAAAGATGATATTACCTTTCTTATCCTGAAGATATGTAGTGGCCAGCCTGCCATGTGTAAACATTTTATATATTTAAAATGTTTAAAAGTAGGTATTGCTCCTGTAAGGGGCATCACACTAAATATATAAGTATAATTATAAAAAAAAATTCATGCACATAATAAATCAGTGGTGAAGGAAAAATACAGTAAGGGCAATTTTAATTATATTGTATTTTTTGTCAGAGTAGGAAAGTTGCATAAGGAGAATGACTTAAAATAGTGATTCTGACCATCTGATTAAAGTCTGATTTACAAACACCTGCAATTCTACATTTCAAATACATAGAATTGTCACATTTCATTGTTGGGCAAATTTAGAAATGTTACCACAAGGTGTAAGCCTGATACACATTTCATGGAAACAATTTCAATTCAGAGACCGCCTACCACAAATTATCCATAAACTCCACCCTTCAGAGACGCTACCCATCATCTCACCCATTTTATGACAACTTGGATTCCACAGAAAGACAAGATAAGACTAGGAACAAACCTGCAGTTCAATAACCTGAAAACATGCTTCTTTGTGGAACTCTGCTAATAATCTGTTTGTCAGTAACAAAAATTAGAATGACAAACATGTGGTTCAGGTAATAAATCTAGACATAGCTAACCTATTTGCTAACTATGTCATTTCTTTAAGCAACACGTATATCAATAACTAAACCACCACTTAATCTGATAGCATTCATCATCAAGCAACAACAACTTAAATTATAACTTGCTTCATTTGATTACATTAAAAAAAGATACCTAAGGGACCATGGATCAGCATCCATATTCTTACTTCCACCATCATACAAAAAGATTCACTCATTCATCATCTACCCATTAACAATAATCATAAATTGAGTGAAGGACATTTCCCTGCTGCCTGAAAGGAAGTAATCTGTACAAATTGGAGAACTAAAGACCTATAAGGCATTCTGAGCCCTTTGATCAGTATGCGAATGAATAATACATGAATGGCTCCAATTTGGCATGGATTCAGGACTGTTCATAGCACCAGGCAGCACTTTGAAAGCTTTTTCATCAAGTGGCTACTAACTGACATTTTCAGTGTTCCTCAATTTCTCCATGGCTTCTAACATTGTTAACCACAAGAGTCTCATTCAAAAACTTCAAGAAATCGGTTGCAAGAGAAGAACAGAATAATAAGACATCAGTTTGTACCACTGCAGTAGCATACTGGTTTAAATCGTACCTTTCCTTAGAAAGTGAAAGGCCGAGGTACCAGAATAAACTTTGGGACTTACACTTGTCGTTGTGTGGATGTGTTGCAGTTTGGCATTATGTTTCTTTTCTTAAATTGTACCTGCAAGATAAAGAACAGCCAATCAGTTGGCACAATATATTCTCCATCCCATGTACAACAAACATTGGAGTATCACAGGGATTAGTTCTTGGACCACTACTGCTCTACAGCTTTGCTAACACACACATCAGTAAACTAATAGTATAACCTTACTTCAATATGATAATGATTCAACCCTTATGCACAAAGACAGCACTATCCAAAACAAGAATCAGAATTACATGCATCATTCAACAAACTTCAATGCTTGATTAACCAAAATAATTTCAATCTAAACATAAAAAATAAAAGATATTATCTTCAGCAAATAAAGTTTAAACTCTAAGTTCATTGTAAAAGTCATCACGACCAATATATAGAATTAGTTCCACACTGGTAATACGTCGGTATTACTATCAGCAACAAGTTAACTTTTGAATAATACATAAACATCACAAGAAAATAAATAAAAAGAATGGAGCGCTGCACTCCTTACTGATTGCTTTGCACTTTCAGAATTGCTGTATGTAACAGTATCAACTGGCAGCCTGAGTAGCAACTTAGCAAAAAAAAACAAAAGTCACTGCATTTGCTGCCTGCACACCAGGTCTCACCAACCAGTGAAACATATTAAACATCCCAGAATGGATGACTCATGAAACAAACTTAAAAATATGGAAGACATCTTTACAAATAAGATAACATATAGCAACCTATGTCTACAATGCGTAACCATGCTTTTCTGGTACAACCTTGTCAGAGAACTAAGATTATTTATTTTTTTATTTGTTGACAGGGTAGATGGGCTAGCCTACTGACTCTTTTCAGCCATGATCCAGGCTCTTGAGGAGTACACAAAAACATTTAAGATTTTTACTGTGCATATAAATATTTGTTTGTTTGAATTGTGTGTACAGTACAGTACCGTAGCTGTTATAACAGTTATAAAAACAATGAAGTGGCTAACAATTCACTATCCAAGAAAAATATAATTTGTACAGTACTTATTCACATTTCCAATATATATGCACACATGCACACACTTGCATGATTGGTGTGTGTCTATATATGTATGCGTCTATGTATTTGTGCCAGTGTCAGTATCACTACTGTGTAACACTGTCAGTCCCTGTCCCCCCCATACAGATGACTGCATGAATATGGTCCTGCTAAATGTTCCTATGCATTGTAATTTGCTTAGGCCGCCATGTTATTTGCATTGTGTGTACTGAATCCTATGTCATAGACTCTTTGCTATGGATAAAGCATTACCTGCGATGCTGTGTGGTCTATACATGTGCATATATCATGCCTGACTGCTCACTCTGTTACTGTATTGTTGGAAATGTTACTTGCTATACTTTGTACTTTAAAGCATTCACTTACCCTGTCCAAGTACTCACTGTAGAAATGCACCACAAGGCATAATGCCCAGTATGCTGTGTGCCCTAGTCTTATCCCCACCCTTGGCAGAGTACTGGGTGCACAGCTGATATGCATGATGTATAGACTGCCAAGTTGTGCACCCACAAATTTACGTACATTTATCAAGGTACTTCTTAATAGTGACTAATGGAGGGTACACAGACTGGTGTGCTATTTGCATATACATTTAGCTACACTGCTTAACAATGTTTTCTAGAACCTACACATTACATTTTTCTATGTTCCCTGCCTTGCACACCACCACTACAACAATTATCCCTGCCTGTGGCATTCACTATGCTGCTTGTAGTACATGGTAACATTTCTAGGAAAATGTATATTAATGCTCATGGGATACATGCAACATAGTGAATCATTAGTCATCTGATAGTCACAGTAAAGATCTTGAGGAGGCTTGTAACATCTAAGTGTTGTGCCATTTGTGACCATCCTGATAAGCATGGTGTCAGAATTCAACAAACCTGTTTATTTTTGACTTGTCGAGCTACCAGAAATTTAGAGAATAATTAGCAGCTCTAGTCTATTTATCTTTAGAAAATAAAGTTGACATTTTGTTTTAATTTGTGAGAAGATCTCAAACCATTTTGTTCTTCCGTGAAATCATGGTGTAACTACAACCACTAAAACTCTTTAACTAAAAGGTAGGCTAGCAGAAAACTAGAATCTGTGGATCCAGAAATTCAGTTTGTTCTTTGCTGTGAGTGGGATAACTGGAAAAGCAGAAAAGAGATGTTTCATATTTCTTTAAGTTGGAGGAGAAGAAGCCTTAATGGCATTTAATATGTTTACCTTTCAAGAGGAGAAGACAGAATAGCAACAATAACAGAGAAATTCAAGAATTATTGTGGGTCTAGAAAAATCTTGACATTTACTCATCATTTGTTCTTTACAAGGAATTGGAGCTCGAATGGAAACCACAGGTGCTTATGTTACTGAACTAAACATAAAGTTAGAAATGATCGATTGATTTTGGTGAGTTCCATGACTTGTTAATAAAGAAATAGTTTATGGAATAAGTGATCAAACAAGAGACAGAGTTTTAAGAGAACCAGACATAACCTTGTCAAAAGCTCTAGATGTATGTACAGCAAATGAAATTAAAAGTACACATTTAAAGGCATTAACTGAGGAAAAGGAAGTACATAACATAAACACAGGGATTCGTAGAAGTGCTGCATACCTGCATAGCACTAATGTTCGAGGGGCTCACTGAATGAGTCATATAGATATTTCAGCATATATTAGACATGGAATAGTGTCAGTTGTCTGTGTAAATGGCCGTAAAATTAAAGAAAGGGGTAGTAGTAACAGGAGAATCACTGATAGGCCCATTTATGCTTGGAGCAGTGATATAGCAGACCATGGGACTGTGATGTACATCACAACAAATGCAGACTAGGCTATCTGACTCAATGCAAACCTGCATGTATGATGTAGCACCACACAGCTTCACTGAATGCTCAGTCAGCACAAGAATGGCATTGCAACGGTCACCAGGTAGACACTGTGGGCGTGCACAGCAAAGTGTTAACCCTGTTTGTTATATAAATGGAGAAGCAGGCTAGATAGGAAATAAGAAAGGGCAAAAACATCAAGTAGAGGGAAACACAAAAAGATAATAATATGGTATGAAACAGAGTGGGGGGTAGCAAGGGATTATTTTTTCCAGGGAAAATATTATTTTTAATATGCAGAAAATAAGGTCCACTTATAAAGGTAGTGGTGGATGGTAGAGATAAAGAAATGCTAGAAAAGACCTAGCAAAGACAAATGCTTTACTGTAATCACCCTTTTGTAAATTATCTGAACTGAAGATAGCAGACAGAATCAGAACTCAGGAGTCATGGAAAGGTCAATGATCATAAGTAGTTTTGATGGTTAAAGCAATAAAATCTAGGTATTCTGTGGTCCTTTGAGAAGATAGAAGCATGTATAGAAGAAAAAGAAGATATATATTCAAGACAAATGTCTAAGAAGCAAGGACAGAAGATACAAGAGCAAATGGATAGAGACATACAAAAAACTTGTGAGAAACAGAACTGCAGAAAGGAGTCACATAAACAGAAGTGTCTCATTGATAGGAGAAGCAAAATGAACCACCTCACAATATCTTAAGAGTTTAGTAGTATATATTCTGTCATCATAGACTGAAAAAGCTGGAAAATTTGGTTTGAAATATTGAGATATTTTATTCACAAGCATGCTCATGACATGGCGCAACAATAATATTGTTTGATATGTAAAAAAGATTAATGCAGGACTTAATGCTGGACTACTTCCTGACTTCCACATTGATGAACTCTTGTCTATTTGCACTAAAGGGTGAATATACTATGTGGCAGGGTGTTAATATAGCATGTGGTCCTTGCTTCCTTTTTTGGTGTCCTTTATTTGCTCTGAGACTCCAAAGCTATCAAACCCTCCTCAATCCCCCCCCCCGACCCATTTGCTTTTCATTTTGTGTTGTTTGCATGTGTGGACTTAACTTCTTATGTGACCCTGTGAAAGAGGTCTCCTCCTATTGAAGGGGTAATACTTTTCTCGGTGGAACTTCTTCTTCCTGAACTCAGCTTCAGTAATCTCCCTCGCTGGTGCATGAATGCATCCCTGCATATGTCCTACCATTTATGAGTGCCTTAGTGAAAGCTGAGCTCTTGCAAACTTCCATTGTCCCTTCACGCCACAACCAAAAGTGGTGAATTCAAAAAGCAGCTAAAAATTAATTTCTAACATGCATGAATCTGTACTTGTCAGGAAATAACCTAATGAATTTTTCTCCTTCTCTTAATCAGCATATCTGCCTGGTATCTGCTATCTAAACTGTCTACACATATTCCTCTCTCTGCAGTTAGTACCTATGCTATTAAATGCATCCTTATTGTACTATGTCATGATGTCACTCTGAATTGTATATTACATATTTTTTTATTTTAGGCATTGTTATATTCCTTGCATACAACTTAATGCTAACCAAATTTCTCAAACATTGCTACTGTGTTTTTAAAATACTGTACTTTTGCCTTGTGAATATTCATGTTGTATACTTCTCTTTCTCTTTTTTTGTACTGTTAAGTATCTTACAACTTGAATTGTTAGGTTTTTCTTATTTTTTAATTACTTTCCTGCAGCTTTTCTCCTCGGGCCTCTGCTGAAAAAGGGCTTTCTGGGCCAAGTCGGACTAACCCGGTTATCAAATGTAAAAATAAATAAATAAATATAGCATCTGAATTTTCACTAACCAAGGAACACATTAAATAGTGTTGCACGTTTGTGCATAGTTTAATCTATTAACTAAAATCAATTAATTTTCCTCCACAGTGTATATCTATTTTTGGCATAAGGCAAGTTTGCTTTGTTTCATGCAATATAGGTTTTCTTTTTTTATCTTTCAACATTTATGTAAGTCTTATTATTTATAAAATGCAAGAAGAAATACATTTAAGTAATGCTTCCATATCAAATAATTTCAAAAATGCCTGTTAGCGCATTGTTTAAAATATTAGATTGCAAGGTAATCCACTATATGATTAATTCGATTTTTGTTTATATTTTGCTATGGACATCAAGCTGTATGTCTGTGCTGCCTTTGGTCGGTTGCCTCATTAAAATCCAAATTTTCTGAAATCATTTCCTTCAGCTGTGATCACATGGTTTTCTCAGAGGTCAAATGTGACAAGTAGATTTGTTAGCTTCAGTCTTGCTCTAACTATTGTGATGGGAAACCTCATCTGCCTTCTTTATTTCTTCTAGAACTTTACTGCATGGTTTGCTAAAGAGGTTTGCCAGTGGTATACCAGTTCCCATTCAGTTTATCTAGGAATTCTGTGACAAATACTATCAGGGCCCAATGCACTGTGTAGTTTTAGTTTTTGGTTCTGTTCTTAGCATCCTTTTTTACTTTGAAAAGATGATATTACCTTTCTTATCCTGAAGATATGTAGTGGCCAGCCTGCCATGTGTAAACATTTTATGTATTTAAAATGTTTAAAAGTAGGTATTGCTCCTGTAAGGGGCATCACACTAAATATATAAGTATAATT
Source organism: Protopterus annectens (assembly GCF_019279795.1). Taxonomy (NCBI): domain Eukaryota; kingdom Metazoa; phylum Chordata; order Ceratodontiformes; family Protopteridae; genus Protopterus; species Protopterus annectens. The sequence goes on along the minus strand of NC_056737.1, from coordinate 506,621,568 downwards.
ATAAAAAAAAATTCATGCACATAATAAATCAGTGTTGAAGGAAAAATACAGTAAGGGCAATTTTAATTATATTGTATTTTTTGTCAGAGTAGGAAAGTTGCATAAAGAGAATGACTTAAAATAGTGATTCTGACCATCTGATTAAAGTCTGATTTACAAACACCTGCAATTCTACATTTCAAATACATAGAATTGTCACATTTCATTGTTGGGCAAATTTAGAAATGTTACCACAAGGTGTAAGCCTGATACACATTTCATGGAAACAATTTCCAATTCAGAGACCGCCCTACCACAAATTATCCATAAACTCCACCCCTTCTCCCCAAAAAGGCTGTGGTAAGGGGACACTTTGAGACAAAAGCAAGGAAGAGCATTAGGCAGCACTTAGGAGGATTTTTAAATGTTTACTTTGAATTGTTAAAAAAAGTTGATAGAGCAACATATCTAGCATTACAATGCAGTTTACTATCAATATCAAGAATGAAACTATAATATCTCGCATTATTAATATCTGAGTGTTGGAATGCATGATTTATGAGGGCAGGGATATAACTAAGAAGAGAATTTGGGGACATGCTGTCAAGTCAGAGACAGGCAAGAAGTATGTTGGTGTGTGTGTGTGTGTGTGTGTGTGTGTGTGTGTGTGTGTGTGTGTGTGTGTGTGTGTGTGTGTGTGTGTGTGTGTGCTTGAATGTGGGATTGTGTGTGGAGGAGTGAATGGGAGATGCCTGTGTCAATGCAACACATAATCCACCAATGCTGACTACTGCAAAAAGTTGCACTCACGTTAGCTAAAGGCATTTCAGAGACATGCAAACTGGTTGAAAATTAGATTGTTCCTCACTGTGATTAACATGTCTCTGAATCACATTTTCTTGAATTATGGAAACAGTACCTTTTGGCTGTAGCTCATACCACTAGTCAAGGTGTTCTTCTTGAATACCCCTGGGTGATTCTCCTCTGAAAAAGGACAAGGCTCCCCCTAGAGGCTGGTCTCATTGTTTCAAAGGTTTTTTTTGTGGTCAAAACCCCATTCAATAAGCTGGTAAAACAAAATCTAATGTAGCATATGGGGTCTGCTTTTTTAAAGTGAATATTCAGGAGTCAACTACTTATTAAAAATGTACTTTGTTGATATCATACATTTCACGCTTTTTATGTACAGGCCCACATTAATTGTTTTAATATCTAACTGTAACATAATCTGTCATCTTGTAGCATAGAGGTTTGCAGAATTGTGAAATACTGTTGTTTTTCTTCTCTCTCCTCATCAACACATCTGTTTCTTAGGTACTCTTAGTAATGCAGATTAAGCTTCATTTCAGCCTGCTTCAAGGTTTTCTGGATCAGGACCATGTTCTTTATGTACTTACAACACTTTTAAAGCCTGATTCAAAAATGTTACTATGAGGTATATAAATCAGCAAGCCACTACTGACCACTCCATCACAGCAGAGGAACGTACAACATGTTATTTATTTATTTATCTTTGTGAAAATCCAATTGGGATAAAACCCTTTTTTTAGCAGAAGCTCAGGGAGAAAAGCTTCATATTTAACACCAGTTTTGATGTATACATAAAATGCAGTTAGTTGTTTTCATAAGGAATACAAAATATATAAAAATGTACCTACATAAATGAAAAAGATTTACAATAGCCTAGATAAACATCATTTAGAAACACAGCATGTATGTAGCTTACATGGGTATATCCAGCGTTGATCATTCATTATAGACACAAGCTTATATATACTAGAGAGAGATAACATTTCAAAAGATACTATAATATTGTCTGTGATTTAAATCAATTAAAATAATGAAAAGAAGAGGCAGCTTAACTACGGAAATATTAGTAATGGGGGAAGGTGTTTGATAATGTAATCTATAATATGATATATTAACAGTAGAACAACTGTGAATGTATCAAGTACATTTAAGACTGAGAAGTGAAGTAATTATTAAAGTGAGAAAAGTTGGGGCTACTTGGACTGTTACAAGGAGTATTAGTTTTGGATAGATGAGGACAGAGAGTAATGAAACTGTGACAGAGGGGGAACAGTGAGATAGTAGTTGATCTAGTTATAGAGAAGAGGAGACTGAGTCTTGTCACGTAGAACCTTTGAAATTATATAACTTATGTAAACAAAGTTACTTGTGGTTTACTGATTATCTTTCTGGCTGAATGGAGAAAAGGGGGAAGTGGAAAAAACAAGTATTTGGAGAAAAGGTCACAGGTGTGGTTGAGTAGGAGCAAAGCCAATTTTTGCTTAGATATTGTTTTAGTAGTAACTTGAAGGTACTGTCTGTTTTATTTGCAGTGGGACAGAGTTGCAATTTTAGTCACTTGGTGGCATAACCTGGAAACATTAAAAATCTGGACAAGTCCCATGAAAAATAGGTCCAAATCTGTATGCTGATTAACATAAAATTTGCATACATAATTATGTAACCCTGCCCTCTCCAGTGGAATTGTGGGATACCAGCTTTCAAATGCAAACTGAAGAACAGACAACCAACATATGGCACCAGAGTCCCCCTGCAGCCATTCCAATGCCCCATTACCTGGCTATTTCACCCCATTTTCCATAAACACTAATGTGCATACTGCTTTACTTCTACAATGATTATTTGGATTGCATTTTTACATTTTGTAGCACAATGCACAAACATTAATAGACATCTGCTAAACAAAGCAATACTGTCTCACAATGAAAACAGACTTGGCATTAAAACTTGTCTGCCCTTGAGACTTGCATTAATTGAAACAGCATTGAAACCCACACCACATCCAAAGAAAATGCATCTGGCCAGTGGTGGATAAAGATTACCTTTGTGCCGTTTTCAAATCATAGGCCCCTTGCACACAAAACAAGAAACATACATGTGTTCTTTGATATACCTTCCTAACTTTATTAAATTATGTTCCTTGTATAATACAGCACACTTGTTAGACTTTTTAGAGCACATTTTAAATTTATTGTTTGAACATTTTTCCAGTAGGCAATGAAACAAAATGCATGAACCAATAATGACAAAACTGCTCAATTCAGAACATTTCTATCATAGAAGTCTACTTTCACACACACACACACACACACACACACACATATATATATATATATATATATATATATATATATATATATATATATATATAAAAGCCATGGGCATCTTGCACAGCTTCTCAAACTTATTTTCAATTTCAGTTTTTTGCTTGACTTACACTGATTTGTGTTATCAGACTAATGCAATAGCTGTAAATGCACAACAAAATAAACTAGGCAAACTGCATGCTTTAAGACTTCCAATTTTTGGTCCAAGTACTGACAGACCCACTCCTACATTCATCCTGAAGCATCAAAACTATCATTGTAATCCAGGTGCTGTTAACTGGCCACTCTTGCTTCTCCACTGTCTGCAGTGGAAAAATATGTGTTTATCTTGAATGCTGGAAAAGGTACTGTAATTGTTTAAAAATATTTTCTTATAATGCAGCACAGAACATAATAATTCTGATTTTCTGTTCCTGAATTTGGGTTAGTCATATTTTTTGCTCTTTCCACTGAGGCACAAATGCCCTTGTGGATGAAATTTTCTCACTTCTGTTGTATCTGCAGCTACACCCTTGACTTGTTACACTCACCCCCTTTAAAAGAACAGCAACACAGTACAGTATCAGCAATGGATCTACATACTGTGGGAGTAGAATGCACAGCCTTCTGTATCAAAAGCAAGTATTTAACCTGTTGTGCTATTAACAATGCAAGCAAACTTAGCATAAGCAACACTAAACTTATCTTCCCCTGAAGCTCTCAGCTCCTTGTAAAATCCACTTGACACTCAACTATATTTCTCAACTTTGTAGCACAAGAAATCTGGAAAAAGCCAAAATTTATTGGGGGGGGGGACAAAAGCCCGAAAACCAGAGACACATTTTAAACATTGCTTGTATAATTTTGTAAAGTTGCTAGAAGAAAATGCTGCATTACCACCATGTGTTTCACTCCCAAGTTTTGAACCCAGGACTCTATGCACTACAGTCAGAGCAACATACCACTATGCAAAATCAGCAGTTTCCTGAAAGATGGGAAGACTGAAACTTAAACGGCTATCATTTAGTGAATTAAGTTCTTACTTCTCACCATAGCTCTCAACCTCTTAGCACAACAAAAATGGACAAAGCCAATAATGGGGGAATACAGCCCCAAAATAGGGACAAATTTCAAATACTGATCTTATAAACTTAGAAAATTGGTGGAATAAAAGATTTTGTGTTACCATTTATTTTCTGAAGAATATGAAGTCTGAAATTCAAATGCCTGCCATTATTTAGTGAATTCAATCCTTCACTGATTTATCACAAAAATCCAGAAAACCACAGATTTTATGAGGAACAGAACAAAAATATGAGGTGTAAATGTGGAAAGTTTTCACAAGTGGTGGTGGGTAGGGATTTTAGGGTCTTGTTACCACACACACACACACACACACACACACACACACACACACACACACACACACACACACACACACACACACACATACATACACTGCAGCTTTGTTCCATCCATTAACAGCTAAGGATCCCTCATTTCATTCTAGCAGCATAACTTCTCTCATCATAATTATCTCTGCAGCTTTGTTCCATCCATTCTGCTACCCATTAACAGCTAAGAAACCCTTGTTCCATTCCCTCGTAGCCGGACATGTGCGCACGTTATTGAGCTCAATTCTGACAGGCTGGCAGGCTATTTCATGGAGCTGACATCATTGTGCACATGATGGCATCAACTCAAAAAGCCAAAAAAAAAATTCAAATAAAAAAGCCAGAAAATTCAGAAATTAAGGGGTACTACACAGAATCATGGCACCCCATTATTTGGACCCCAAAACTCAGTAAAAAATGAGTAATTCAGTATGATTGGGAAGTATGCTTGGTGGGAGTATACAGAATCCCCAGCTTAGTTGCTTGTTTTGGACATGGAGAGGAGAGATTTGTTACTTGACCATAGTGGGGGAATTTTCTCAGGGAAATTAAATTGTTGACTATCGAGTTGTGAGTAAATAAGATAATGAGGGAGTTCTAACCAGTATAACTCTGTAAGGGCTATGCAGTGGTAAGTTTTTAATGTGGTATTTGCTACAAATTTGGCTATTTTATAGAAACATGCATTGAGTTTAGTTTTAAGGGTGGTATTGAGATTTATAAAGATGGGGGATGCATATAAAAGTGATGGAAGTATGTAGGTGTTGGCTATGGATTTCCTTGCAGACTCTGTGAGAAAACATTTTGTTCTGTATAGTGATCTTAGTTTCTTTTTTGATGGCCTGTCACAGGTGTTGGTCATATTTAAGTTTATTGTCAAGTAAGACTCCAAATAACTTCATTTGGGGTACAAATTCAAGGTTTATGACAGGATGTGGAATTTGTGTTTTTGTTCTGTGAGAATTTTGGGGGTAAAGAACATTAGTTTTGTCTTTTTTGGGGGTTAAGGAGTAGGTTTGCATTGGTGAGCCAGGATTCTGTGGATAGAAAAGCCTGCTGAGTGATATCTTATAGGATATGTAGTGATTGTTCAGAGAAAATGAGTGTTGCATCATCTGCATATTGAACAAGAGTTGCTTGTTGAGAAGCAATATGAAGTTTGTTGTTAAATATGTTAAAAATGAGAGGTCTAAGTACTAAACCTTGTGGGAACCCCGACTGTAATTGGCAGGAAAGTTGAGGAGAAAGGTTGTGGTGCTGTGATTTGGCCAGAAACCATGATGTGTGAGAGAAAGTAAGCTACAGATATGGAAAATTTGATTAGTTGGGAGTGATTGCATCTTTCAATAATTTTGGGTAGGGATGACAGGATCACAATTGGCCAGTAATTAGATCTGTAAATTTGCTGCCTTTATGGAGGGGGGATTTATGAATGAGTTTTTCCAGGTTGTTGGGACCGAGTTTTCACATATGGATCTGTTAATTAGGATGAAGTCAGGGAACGCTATGGATGTGGCTGCAATCTTTAGATATTTTGTTGGTAGGTCATCAGCTGCCAAGCTTGTTAAATTTAATTTTAGTGAATATTTTTTATTGATGCAGTAGGGACAAGTGTGGGCATAAATTGCTATGCAGTATTAAGGGTTTCTGGGATGGTGGATGGTAGTTTGGAGTTTTGTTTAGTGATTGCTAGAACTGAGTTAATGAAGTGGTAATTAAACTGAATTCTGCCTGAGTCCTTATTGCTTGATGGAGAGGGAATGGAGGTTTGTCCTAGTTGTAATAGTTTTTTTAATGGATGACAAGAAGAGAATGTCATTGTTCTGATGTGAGTTTTGGAGGTTTGAGTTCTGAAGGGATTTATACTCCCATAGGGCTCTTCAATTTTTGGTTTTGGACCATTTTTCCAGGCATGGCCTCTCTTAGTCATTTTATCTTTGGTTTCATGTATTGACCATGTGGCTGCCTTTGACATGACTTGCTTCATTCAGAGGGGTGCCTATTCATTTAGTACTTTTAGAAATATAAATATCAGATTAAAATGGGTGACTGCTTTATCTAGGGGTAAGGTTTTTAGTGGGTTCCAGTTGTATTGAGAGATGATTGAGTTAAACTGTTTTGTGTTGAATCATTTTTTGTTGCAAATTTATTTGTAGATTATTTGTCTAGGGATATTTTGTCTCTGCCTTACTATATGAGTTGGGAAATGATCACTAATAGTGTCTGGCAGAGTGCTGCTGGAGGTTATGGCATCTGGTTTATTTGTGAGAATCCATTCAAGTGTGATTTTTCTCTCTTTTTTGTGTGTTCTTGGGTGGTGGTGTTTATTAGCAGTGAGAAGCCAAATAAGTTTATGCTGGGGTAAGGTTAGGTCATTTTGTTTTCAATCAATGTTTGTATCTTTCATTATTATGGTTTCCTGAGATATTTCGCTGTTTATTCAACTTAGTATGTTGTCTATTATGGCTTCATTATTACCCGGGGGAATGCAGAGTCCTATAATGCAAATGTATTTGTTCTTGCTGATTTTAATAAAGTTGCTAGGACTTCAGCATTTTGGAACTGTGGGAGTTGGTGAAGATATATAGCTATTTCTATGCAGTGTTCATATATAACTGCTGTGACACTTCCACTTTTGTGTTGTCTATCAGATCTGATTATATTATGTCCATGGGGAAGCATTTGATTATTGCTTATTTCAAGTTTTAGCCAACTTTTGTTTGCTACAATTATGTCAGGTCTGTAGTGTTCTAGGCATGCATGGAGGTCTAGAGTTTTATTGTACATGCTTTGAAAGTTAATGTTGAGTAAGAGAATGTTGGGGCCTTTAGTGAGCAGAGGGGAGTGAGACAGAGTTGATTGGGTAGAGGCAATTGATATGGGTTGTAGGATAATGGTGGAGACAGGGTTGAGATGAATGTTGCCACTGAGATTAAATTTGATGGTGGTATTATGCAATGGGGGTCATATTTGAATTTGGTTGTATTTGTTAGTATTGATTTGGCTTTTTATAGTTGTTTTTATGTATTTGTGTGTATGCATGTGCAGTAGTGAGTATGGGTAGAGTTCAGGTGATATCAGGGAGAAATGAGATTTGTTTAAGTGTGTGAGTTGTAAACACTAGATTAGTTGTAGTTTGTATAGGCGTGTGCATAAAAGTTTGTGTTGTATGCAAGTGAGATTAGAATAGTTATGAGTGGTTGCATGTATATCATTGATTGTAGTTGGGATATGAAAGTAGTGTAGATAAAATGGATGTAAGATTTTTAGTAGTGAGGGAAATATGTGGAAGAAAGAGATATACGGTGATAAGTGAGAAGGACTTAGTATTGGGATATAGAATGTTTATTGCTTGGTGATAGTGGTAATGGGGGTTTAGAATTATTTTGTTATAATGTGTGTTGGAGTATGGGAAGGGTGATGAGTGTAGTTGCTACAAGGGGGGGTAGATTTTGTTTGGGGGAAGTTTAATTAGGTGGTAGTCAGTAGACTGATTGCTTGATGGCTATTAGTCAAAGTGGATTGGATGGAGATTAAGAGTGGGAGGGGCTAGATACATATAAATATAGATGAAGTGGGTGGGTGGAAATTGGGGGATAGTGTAGGGGAGTGGAGCCAGAACTAAGTGAGCGTGGATTGGAGCAGGGCCCCACACCCAGCCTGTTGAGATTTTAGAAAAATAATCAATGTAGAAGCATTTTTGTAAGGTAAGAAGAGAAGCAAATGCTGTGTATCTCCTGAGATATACTTTCTGTATGCAAAATGCAGAGATTTCTACTTTCAATGCCTTTACAGGGAAAATTGCTGCTACTTGTAAAGGGGAAAACTCTTATTTAAAGTACTACCTGTGATTATTGCAGTATGTTATTAAAGGAGAGCAGTGACACCTTACTTGAAACTATGTAAATGTTAAAGAAAGATTATATTGCTTTTATTGTACTTCAGGTAGCAGTACACTTAATGGGTGGGGTGGGGGTTAAAATCTTTTTTACACTATGTTGGCAATTACAGACTGTAGTACAACTTTCAGTGCTGACTTCATGACAAGGATTTTTATTTTGGTGAAGTCATGCTTATGGGACAGTGTACCTTTTGGGAGTAAGTCCTCCAGTAGTGTGCACACTACAAAGTAATTGGGTAACTACACATATTAGGCAGACATTATTGGTTACTTAAAGGATTTGTTTCAAGATTCATACTTTAATCAAATCTTTCTGATGGGGGTTCATTACTGGTTTGACGAATGATTGGTCTTTCAGTGTGGTCTTACTTTAGATGGCAGGTATAGGATGGTGAGGCACTTTATATAGTCATGAAAGGGTCCATTGCTGGAAAAATGAAACATGGGAGAGATGAGGCATTATGTTAAAAGAGAGGAGTAAAGACTATTTTTATTTTCATTGCATTCATTTATCTCATATCTAAATTGACTATTAAATGTATTTAAAGTCATCTGTCCAGCTGACATCTCCAGTTATTAAATGAATGAGGAAACAACATGACTACAAGTGATTCATTTTCATCACATAGATTATGTACAACACCAACACTCTAATCTTTCAGAACATTTACGCTTAGCAGGTGTGGTGGAGAATTATGACAAATGTATATTCTTAAAGCAGATCACATCAGATTTTTCCTGACATAAAACCTGGACTTGCCCAATAAAAACAACCATTACCAAATTCTAACCTATACCAAAATGTTGTAATTTTATTAACTTTGTTGACTAGGTGGTGTTCTGATCCTCAAGCCATTTTCAGCCATGTCCTGTGCCAGAAGGTATTTACAAATTTCAACATAACCGATATTTTTCCAAAACACAGTGCAATACAGAAAATTAATATGCATAAGTACAGAAGCAAAAAATGTTTAGCACAAATATAGTACACTTCCAGAAAGTATAAATATGTATAAGTCACTGTTGTCATACAATGCGTAAAGTGTCGTGAACTTTGCAAATATCAGAAATATCTGATAATACAGTGAACATTGTCTGCCATCTAAAGTAGCATAAACAGATATTGTACATATTTACACATTCATGGTTGGGTTGTCCAAGTAGAAAAATATACTGATTAATAGAGTTATTCATTCATTAATTCTGTTAATACCTGCTTTATCCTTTTCATGTTCATGGGGATCCAGAGCAAACAGTTGGGATAAAACAGAGGACCATTCCTGGATGATACACTGGTCTATTGCAGGGTGCACATGTTCACATGAACTCTCTTACAGTACAAGCACGCCTATAGGCAACACATAAGACTGCGGATCCATCTAATGCTATGTTGCTGGAATGAGGTTGAAAACCAGTGCATCTGTCTGAAACCCATGCAAACAGAGTGGATATGCACATTCTGTACTGAAGGCACTCCATGAGGGAACAGAACTAGAGAACCAAAAGCTGTACTGCAAGAATACAAACCATATAATCACTAGTAAAAACATAATATTTTAACATTTGATTATACGGTTCTCTATTGAAATCGCGAAGGTCCACTTACCCGAATACGGAAACGTCGACACGTATACGTCAAACCATGAAAACACTGATTGTCCTGAAACGTGAAATCCAAAATGTCGAATCATCATGGTTGGCCCTTCTGTGGTATAGCTCCGTAAGGTAAGTGTGTGATAGTTATGGACCTTAGGGTTAGGGTGCAGGTTAAGATAAGTGCATAGATAGCAATGTATATAAGGTTTAGTGCAGGGTTAGAAGTAGGGTTTTGTTAAGTGATGTATGTAGGTTATTTATTTTGTTTGGGTATAGCTCTGTAAGGTAAGTGTGTGATAGTTATGGACCTTAAGGTTAGGGTGCGGGTTAAGGTAAGTGCATAGATAGTAATGTATGTAAGGTTTAGTGTAGGGTTAAAAGTAGGGTTTTGGTTAGTGTATGTATGTGGTTTATTTATTTTGTTTGGGTAGGTAGTATGTAGCGCGCAGTGGGGTTGGACAACTATGACAGTTCGAGACTTTGAATTTCGCGGTTTAGGGTGTTCGGTGTATTCGCAGTTCGGGTAATATGTGTCGATGATTCCATATTCACTGACTAGGACTTTTGCGGTTGTAATATAGACCCGATTATACATATGTTGAATTTGAGTTAAACATACTTTTTATTGTGAATAACCAAGTCAACAGTACAAAGAGGGTATTTTATTTTTGCATTCAGGGAAACAAGAAATATTAGAATTTAGTCACATGAACAAAGAAACATGGTACTTTTATAACACAACTTATCTAGAGAAGGCAGATGTAGAGAACAACAAATCCTAAGCATGGCAGCATTCACATTCTCATGAACACTGCAAAGCACATAGCTCATTACTTTTTAATACATACTCAGTCTTTTTAGTCCAACTTCCACATTTGCAATGTATTCAGCTCTTGCATTACCAAACAGGCTAGAAAATGTTATCTTTTTACCTTGAAGACTTGTAATGTCAGACTTTTTTTTTTTTTTAATAAATCAGCCCAATCAGGCATGCCTGCTCTCAGTTAGAAAAACAAAGCCCATCTGTGTTAGCACATTATGAAACATTTAAATTGCATTTAGCATCTATTCCAAACTCATTTTTCTTTAGCAATAGAAGTTTACATTAGCACATATTTGCTGCCATGTGTAACATGTAATATCAGGCAGCAGTACCTTTTAGGAAAGGCAATACAACATCTCAGTTTTACCACTAAATATATCAAAATTTACTGCATGGGCTGTGTATATCCAAATGGGTAACAGACAGTAACAGAGAGGGGTAGGGGCATGATAAAATAATGACTTCTTACCTGAGTGCTTTATTGATATGAAATCACTAACAGCCCCTTGTCTGCAGAGTGAAGGGATCTAGAGGGCTGAAAAGGAAGCCACAACTCTTTATGACACAGGAGGGATACAAGTCATGTACAGCAAGATATGTCAAAAAAAGAATGGTATACTTACACCTAAACCTAATCCTGAGCATATCTAAACAATCCTAACTTAGTTTGTGATTTACTGTGGAGATGATTGATAAGAGTTTTGTTTGAATTTATGTTGTATTTGTTATCACTGTTTTTCACTGTTTGTAGGTAGGAATGGACTGCTTGTTAACAAGATTTACTTTGATTCATATTTTGTTGTTTTACCTTTAATTTCACTGTTGGTTGTTAGAAAGGCGTACATTTTAGACAGGCAAGCTGTAGCCATCCCAAGGGGCCTAGACAGCTATAAATTTACACAGACTGTAGAGAGGAAAATTCTGAGCATATCTAAACAATTCTATCTTGGTTTGTGATTTATTTAGCTTTACTGTTAAAAAGAAGTGCGACTGCGAGCGATAGTGAGGAATGACAACTGTTGTCTGGCTTTTAGAACTTGTATGGTCAGAGCAACTTTACTGTACTTTATTATTTCGTTGTATATTGATGTAATTTTTGTCATAGAAATTGATTTAAGTTCTCTTTGAATTTTGTAGATACTGATTTTGATTGCTCTTTTCTTTTGCAATATTTTATTAATTTGAAGCTGAATACGGATTCTTTAAATGAGTATGCAATTAATTTGCTAATGCACAAATATCTTGTAGAGTGTAATAAATGCTATGCATATTTAAAGGTAACAGCTGATATCGCTGGTGATCTGTGTTCCTCGTGTCAAAAGCTGGATGATTTGCTTACCATTGTTAGAAGTAAATCTAGACTTAATGATGATGATTGCACTTGCCCAATTTACATGGCTTGGGGAACTGTTGTTTCATATATTAATGACTGGACTGTTTAAATAATGTTAGGTATAGAGCAAATAGAAGACATTTAGGAAATGATGCATCTATTTTCTTCAAAGATCATTCAACCCCTATAAAACAAGATGATGCCCCTGACAACTTTGGAATCCTGGATGCAAGTATTCAGCAATCTGAGGATACAGTTTCTTTAGAAGGAAACAGAAAAAGAAAGAAAGGAAGAAGTTCTCAACAAATAACAAGGAAGAAAAAGAAACTAATGACGTAAAGAAAGAGAAAATGTACTGAAAAGACACTGCTTTGTTATGTAACACACAGGTTACAGGGAATGATGATATTTTTATATCAAAAAAATCCTCAGTCTACAGAAAAAGGCATAATTTTTCCAGTGTAGAAGGTAGCAAAAAGAGGCAAGGGACAGGTGAAAAGGAAGAAATCGAAATTGAATGTGGAAGGATTGAAGAACATTACTGTAATAAAAAGTAAGAGAAAGACAGATGTTGACTACATGGCTCAAGCTGTGGAATTACAATACCAGCTGGATGAGAATTTAATACACAATGAAAACAGTGGGATTAATAAGACTAATAGTGATGAAGCTCTATCCTTCGTAACAATTGATAGAGCAGATATTACCGTAATAGAAGCTGAAGATTCTTCAGAGCTGGCCAGCAAAGATATTCTTGTAATTGGAGATTCTATTATTAGAGGAACTGATACTTATATATGCAGAGATGATAATGAACATTGAATAGTGTTATGCTTGCCAGGAGCAGAAATAGAAGATGTGAGACAAGCCTTGGATTGCCTTAATGTAAGGAAGTATGGCTCTGTTTTTATTCATGTTGGTACAAATGATGTCACCCGCAAGGATTCTTTGACTGTTAGTAGGGAACTGACAGCCCTCTTAGATAGTATAGCTTGTACTGGTGTTAGGACATATTTTTCACAAATCATCTATAGAAAGAATAGTCAGGTCACTGTGAAGGAACATATTTTTTGGGTAAATACTTATATGGAAAAAAAGTGTCCTGTTTTAAAACATGGAAATGTGTGCAGCATCCAAGTCTAGTTTTGGGCAAGTGTTCAGACAGGATGGTGTGCATCTGCCAAGATCAGGGAAGAGAATTTTTGCAGCAGATATTTTGCAGTATTTGACAAACACTAGGCAGGATTTTTGCCAGGTCGAAAAATTAACAGTTCACAGATAGCAAAAGTTGATGCATCTCTGATGGTAGTTAATGCTAGGAGCATTAATAATAATTTTTTTAATTGTAAAATTTGCTACAGTCCCACAAGATTGATGTTGTTATTGTTTGTAAAACTTGGTTAAAGAACAATGACTGGAAACCAGTTCTGTCAGTGTATAAATGTTTTTACTGTAACAGACATTCTAACAAAAAATCAGGTGGAGATGTTATGATAGGAATTAAAGATAGTTATGAGACCTGTGATTATTACTTGCTCAGTGATAATACCATTATAGACTATGTAACTGTGACAGTAAAGACAACCTTGGAACATATTACAATTGTTGGGGTTTATAGACTGCCAAAGTCAAGTGCAAATGACTTATAGGAATTCATACATTTCTTGCATGAAACACAGGAGGGAAGGATAATATTAGTTGGGGACTTAAATTTACCAGAAACAGACTGGAATAATATTGCTTCAACAAAGTTAGTAAGGAAATTATTCACAACGTATATTCAGGAACAACTGTTTCAGGTTGTAAAAAACCTACCAGGGGATGGAACATACTAGACATTGTTTGTGTTCCCAAAGAAATTACTGTAACTTCAAGTCAAGTTTTACCACCATTGATGAGCAGTGATCATGGAGTTATAAAGGTTAATTTGTTGTAGACAATTCTGCCAAACTGAAATCTAAACCAGTGCACAGAAGGTTAATTACAGATTCTATGAAAGCAAAACAGTCACTGTGCAAAACTAACTAGAGTGAGGTGTTCAGTGGAAAAACTGCAGCTGGAATGCAGAAAGTTTTGAAGGAGGAATTATTTGAGTGCAAAAAAGAAATCAAAAAAATGTTTAACATCAGAATCTAGGCATACAACATCAGGGGATATACTTCCATAAGAACAAGATACATAATTAAGGTGAGAGACAAAAATATAAGAAAGGGAAAAGAAGTCGAACTACACCTTTGAGAACTGAAATAAACAAGCTGGACAAACAGATTAAGCATAGTGTGAGACAAGATCAAGATAAATTTGAAGAAAATTTATATAAAGATATTAAGCATAATAGGAAACTTCTTCATAGACACATAAGATGTGGAAGAGTAAAGATACACACATTGATAAAATGTATGCAGATTTAAAATTTTTTTTCTCAGACACAACATATTATAGATGTATTTACAAAATCTTATGCAAAACAGTTTGGCTCTACAAAAGGGGTGATAAGTTATTTGAGTGACATCCAGTTAACTCCAGATACTGGAATCAAATTAGATTATATTGAAAACGAACTGCGCTAACTGGATCCAAGCAAAGCAAGGAAGGAGACGAAATTAGTAACAATGACCTGAGAACACTTCAGCAAGAACTTACAGTACCATTATATCTGTTATTCACTAGGCCATATAAATATGGGGAGATTCCTCAAGATTGAAGACATGCACTTATTAAGCCTGTCTTTAAAAGAAAGGGGAGTAGGACAAATCCAGAGTCATATAGACCCTTAAGTCTACTTTCAAGTTGTGGAAAAATAATGGAGAAGGTAATATTGGATAAGTTTTTGTCAGAACTGGATAGGCTGGGTCTTGAAATCATATATCAGCATGCATACATTGAAAACAGATCTATTTCCACCTGTAACACGATGTTCTATAACAATGTAATAACTGCTATGAATGAAAAATTGTCTGTGATTTGATTTATATAGATTTAGCTTCAGCATTTGACAGGGTATTACACAAAACACTGATCAATAAATTAGTACAACTAGGTATTGATGTACTCTTGATAAGATGGATAGGTGCATGGCTTACAAATAGGACATGGCAAGTATCATACAGCAACTGGACAGGTGAAATCCTTTGTTACAGACATGGTGTCCCACAAGGCTCTGTCCTAGGCCCTTACTTGTTTAGATTGTATCTTTCAGACCTAACCTTTTCATCTGAGGTGTTCTACAGTGTATATGCAAACAACCTGAAATTGGGTAAACTGATTACACATGTTACAGATAAGGCATGTCTGCAATATAACTTGACTAAATTGACCATTTGGGCACAGGAGAATAATATGCTGATAAATACATCAAAAACTAAGCATCAGATATTTGTGAAACATAAATTGTAAGATGAATATTTTATACAGCACACACTGATTGAAACTGTAGACTTATTTAACGACCTGGGTATACGGGTAGATTCAGCTATGAGTTTTTCTAATCATGTCAACCAATTGATTAATGATAGTTATAGAACTATAGGTTGTATAGAAATATTTATAAAGTCTAGGAAATCAAAATGATGAAGTCATTGTTTGTTAGTGACAGACTCAAACATGAGTATGGAATAACAATATGGAAACCATATAAGAAAACAAGCATGAGTAAACTGGAAAGAGTACAGCGGAAATATACCAAGGGCATCCATGCATGTGAAAATTTAAGCTATTATGAAAGACTAAAATATTTGAACTTGTACAGTGTCTCTTATAGATATCTAAGATATCTTATTCAGGTATATAAGGCATTTAGAGACAACTACCTCTGGGAATGTTTGGGGCTATCAAAAAGTACTAGAGAATCATTAGACAACCTATGTAGAAGATTCTATAGGAATGAGAAGTGTACTAATTGGTTCTCTGACAGAGTAGCTGATGCATGGAACAGACTACATAATTACATTAAAGCAAGTACTAGTTTAGAAATTTTTAAGAACAGCCTCGACCGTTATTTTAGAAACAAATGTTTTGGTATATTGGCAAGCTAGAAGGGCACTAATGCCCGTGCTTGAAATATTTGTATGCATGTATGTATGTATGTATGTATGTATGTATGTATGCATGTAAGGTGTAACATACTAATGAATAGTCCTTCCACCCATTAAAAAGCATGCTGCAGCATTCTGCACCATCAGAAGTCAGTTCAGGTCTTTGCACATAGCCCCTGTTAAATGGCATTGCAATAGCCCAGACATGATGAAAATAAACATGAATAATCATAGACATATTCTTTGAAGGGAAAAGGTACGTAATCCAGGAGATATTCCTCAGTCAGAAAGAAAAATTTAACAATGACTAATACTTGCTATCTAAGGGTAATGAGATCATCAAGGATCGTACCCAGACTTTAAACTGAGACATAAAATCCAGCCTGTTTCCTCCATTAATCATAAGAGGGGGAAAGGCTATGAGTTCTGGAGGGTCTGTAGGTCACATGAAGGACCACTGACTCTGTCTTGTTTGGACTGAACCTTAAACAATTACCTTTCAACTAGTTCTGCATAGTAAGCCATTTATCTGGTAATGCCACCAGGGCTGGTATACTTCCCTGATGAAAGGAGAGGTATAAATGGTTATGGTATTATGTGCATAGCAATGATACCTTAAACCAGCCTTTGAATGATACCATGTAGTGGAGACATGTACATCATGAATATTAAACCAAGAATGGATCTGTGAAAAAGCCTGCAGAGCTAAAAGGGATTAATCCAGAGACAACCTTCTGCATGTGACCTGAAAGTACAAACCACATAGGCATATTGGCACTCCAACCAGGTCCCATGATCCATGAAATCAAATGTAGCTGAGAGATCATGGTGGACCACGATGAACAGCAACACTGATACCTCATTAACTCTAGGCTATTAATGAGTCTCATGGCAACTGTCTCTCCAACATAATTTAGTGACCCCATGGTGTCATTTGCAGATGAGACATGAAGGGGTAATAATAGTAAATACTAACATTGATCACTCACCATCAGGAGGTCATTAATGAATTGTATAACAGCTGTCTCTCCAGCAACACCTCATGACTTATAGTATTAGATGGGGCTGAGAGAGGGTGGAGGACCAGAACTAAATAGAAACACTGATCCATCATTACCAGGAGGTCACTAATAAGCCTTATGACAACTGTCTTAGTGCTGTCTCAATGAGGGTCATTAGAAATAAGATTCAAAATTCAAGATGAACCACAATCACCTTCTCAGTATTAATGCCAGCAAAGGGCCCACTAAAGATGGCATAGTAATTCTGCAGGTCATACAGATTCAGACATGACTTCTTCAGGAAAGGAATAACTAAAGCCAACTTTAAATTTGTTGGAAATACCTGCATACTCAAGAGGATGTGATAACCATGAGAATAACAGACCTAAGTAATGATGGCTCTGGTCTACAAGCTGAAAAGTGTATGCCCAAAAATCAGATCCATGACAAGTGACACTGGGCAGAGCCCGGGGAACTATGCCCGGCATCATCATTCCAGCCAGTAGAGGTACTTTTGTAAGTTTCTTGCACAGTAAGTAATTAAGAAGAAATGATGGGCAAACTCATATTCGGAGGAAGTTAATGCCTTCCAATTGAGAAGACAGGTTGGATTGGACTGTCTGTTTACAATATGGAAAGTAGTAAAAATTCTCTGGACTAGAACATTGCTTTCTTAGAAGAAATTCCAACATGGCAGAGCATGTAATACTAATTATGCTTAAACTTGCCCTCAGCTAAGCAGGTCCATCTCTATCAACACTCTAACATGCACCCTGCTCACCTAAGGCAGTGGGGCTCATGTGCAAACCAGGGTTCCCATAAACTCAGGACAACTAAACATGCATGCTTTAGAACATACAGAGCCATGACATCAGTATTAGGAATGTTATAGCTCACACCATCCACTTTGGGAGATCTGCACTACTGCTGTGGAGGAACTGGACTGATCAGGTGTCTGTAACATTTCTCAGATTCTTATACTCATTCAACTCATCCAACTCAGTATCAGAAGACACAGTGGGTGATCCACAGTGAAATTAATACAGTGGTGGTGAAACCAACAGGCTGGTTCCACCACTGAGTTAGGAGGAACCATATCTGGTTAAAATATCAAGTCAAGCAAATGTCACTTTTATGGATAGCATTGGTAATTCACTCAAATAATCCCTAAACTTCTCATAACCAAGAAGAAGGTTTTTGCCGGCTGAGTGTTCCTACACTATGGCAATATGGAAATCAGCAAACTCCTGCAAAAATGTCCTCATATCTCTCAGCAAAAAAAATAAAAGCGGCGTCAGCTGCAGTTTAATTCTGCTCTCAGCATATATTCTGGTATTTTCACTGGGAATCTGGATAAGTTTTACTGCAGATTTAAAATAAGTGTAATTGCCATTCAGTTTATGCCTCAACCTCATAGCAGTATATAGCAAGGAATCCAGGTGGGATGGGTACTTCCAGAGAAGGATTAAATTTGGCATCTAACCAGGTTTCTACTAAAAATACGAGATCCGTATCAAGCAATAAATAAGAGATGATGACAGGTTTGTTAAAGATAGACCTGACAGTTGTATACAGCACCCTATATGTGGTTAGTGAGGAGAGAGTCAATCCAATAATTTTACAATCACAAATATATTCCATGTGTATGGGCTATATAAGCTGCTACTCTTATCAAAGTGAGACTTCACTCTAGGGTGGCACAGGGAGATATTAGCTAGCATAGATGCCACCTACTTCAGGAAGCCATCAGCCCACATATTGTGGTTCACTCCTGCCCTCTGCCTCTTCAATATGCAAAGTCTCCTACAGAGACTGTAGGAGACATATGGGATGAGAACATGGCCATACAGGTGGAGGGCCAGCAAGAGGTACCTGCTGTAAAATTAACACATAATGCTTAACTTATAAGTAAAAACTCATGCCTCTAAAATGGAAAGCATTAAAATTAAATAAAATATATAGTTAACTATACTACGTACGTCTATGAGCAATATAGTCAATTCAGGTAGCAAAAATTCTAAAGATTTAAAGTATAATAAGTTGACCCAAAGTTATGTGCAATGACTATAAATTCTGTGGACCTTTCAAGAAATGCAGACCTAGACCTGGCCCCATGACACAGACAGATAAAGATTTAGCGGTATTCCAGATGACCAGTGTTCAGCTAGCAACATGGGTGATGGATGACCCAGGGAAGGGTGGCTAGACATCACCTTGGGGAATGGAAGCATGTCATCTCCTTGCATTGATGACACCTGAAGGAGTGAAGGTATATAACCTACAGCAAGGAGCACTGCATGCCCACTCAGCATGGTAGTGCACT
The DNA here is from genome assembly GCF_019279795.1 of Protopterus annectens. NCBI lineage: Eukaryota > Metazoa > Chordata > Ceratodontiformes > Protopteridae > Protopterus > Protopterus annectens. The sequence continues at coordinate 506,602,068 of NC_056737.1, read as the reverse complement.
TCTTAGTTGGGTGATTGCACATGTATGGTAGTGCAGATGTACCCTTCAAGAGTAGTTACAGTGGGCCCATTTCCTAACACCTGGCTCTTACCTTTACCAGGAAATAAATGGGCTGAAGTGTTCTCACCCTGCTGAAAGAACAAAAAGATTAGGTGGATGCTGGAAGGGGAGCCATTGGGCAAATCCTGTGACTAAAAAATGCTAACTAAATTGCATAATACTAAGAATTTCTGTAACAGTCCTTAAGACAGATAACAAATCACAGCTTCCTTTCTGATGATCTGCAGCCCCCTTAATATAAATTTAGGGCAAAGATGGTGGAAGCAGCACAAAACTCTATCAAATTAAGTTGCTTATCTTTCAAAGAATCCAACAATCAACTTAGATCCTTCATGAGTCACTAGAAATCGCGGATTGTGGTCAACATTTAAATGACAATAAAGTAGACAGATAGAGTGGACTACAAGATAGAAGCACAGCATAAAATGGAGACAAAGGTATTCAAACTACTAGATTTTTGCTGCAATTATTGCAGCAGTCTGATCCATAACAAAAACAGACATTTCCTAAAAAAATGCAACAAATATCTATACAAACTACTCAAAGGGTTGGGGTAGAGCTCTAGACAAGACTTGATTAATCATAAAATAGGTGCAAAAGTATGTGGATCTTCATGCTTCACTAACAATGCACAAAGCAGTACGCTTGGCAATTAGCAGCAAAGTTCACCATATAATCACTACTTCAGTATAAATGAGAGCACAAGTTCAAATGCACTGAATCTTGCAGTTATCCCTCAGTATATGATACAAATGAGTGAAATTAATAAACATAAATTAAGAATGAAGCACTTGAAGCAGCTTCCTGATAGTAGGCTCAACTCATTTCACACTTCATACATTTATCTCAGGTCTATATTATATTTTCGAAAGATGACAATGTCGAATCTGACATTGTCGACACGAGAATATCGAATGCTCAGAATCTCAAGCGTGTAAACGGAAATCTCTGTAAGGGGAGATTTCCGTTTACTGCAATGTAGTGCGGTCTCGGAGTTGGTATATTTAGGGAGTGGGGGTGTATGGGGGGTGCAGGGGGGCTTGCCCCCCCACTTAAACCCGTTAGGGTACTTTTTTCTTTCTTTTTTTTGTCTTTTTATAAGGTCGATGTTTGAAGACATCGACCATGTGGTGTCGACCATATGTTGTTCGATGTTTTCAAACATCGATCTTACAATATAGACCGTTTATCTCACAGTTAATGTTACTCTCCAGCCTTGACACAAACTGCATTTACTGTGGTACACAAATCAAATCTTCCAGATACACTTCACAAAATAAATAAAAAAAAATTAAGATCAAATAATTGGACATCAACAGTCAAGTCAGTAATGGCTTATAACACACCTGCAACTCTGCATTGCCTAGTATTACACTCTTAGCTACTTTCTCTCCCAACATTCCTGTTCAATTTGGCAGCAAAGCTGTGCCTATGGCAGTGAAACACCCATACGAGCACCAGCAAAGCAGAAAAATTGGTTGCGGTCAGTAATGCAAAATTAAGTGCTTAGTGTTCAACTGTGCACCATATACATTCAAAATATGACATATTAAGATATCAGAGATCTTAAAGCTCAGCTCATAAAATAAATTTAATTTATCTCTCAAGAGCAAACAACTGGAGTACCTCACTTTCTCATTAGCTGTTAAAGTCTTGCTCATACTATATTAAAGGAGAAGTCTTGGTTATTCTTTATATTCTCTAATATTCTGTCATTACAGGTGCAAACTCACAATTCAGTAAGGTGTCTGGCATCCCATTACTTATTAGCATGTTAATTTGTGCCGTTTTATTTATTTATTACTGTTTGATGACTGTGCGGGCGAGCTGGTGAATTGACCCTTTTCAGACACAACACAGGCTCAAAGAACATTTAGTTAAATAAGATAGTTAAAATCAATACATTGTTACATACACATTGTTTACAACAGCATAAATTGTTACATGTACAGTATTTTAACAACATATAGGACCACCAGTATTGAAAAGAGTATAAATGTTGCATCAATTTTGCCTGCAGTACGTTATTTTTATCACATCAGTTTGACAATTATCATCAAATTAATGATTAATAGTTTTACATCATGACAGAGAAATGAAAAGTTCTATGGTTTATTGTTTGTTAATTAAAATATCTATAAAGCGACTGTAAGAAGATTCATAGAGGAGATGCTTTTTTTAAATATTTTCTTGATTTTTTTTTATGGATTCCTGGTTTTCTGGATTATGTGGTCAAATGGTCCCAGGTAGGCTCAGTCTGGAGAAAGCTCTTTTGCCAGTTGATGTTTTGAATCTTGGGTACACCAGGGTGAAAGAGCTGTATTGTGAGCTTCTCAGTTCATACAAGCTGTCAATAGTAGCACATATTCTTTTTACAGGAGGGCAGTAGCCTTGTTTTAGGGCTATGGTAGATTAGTGTGTTTAACAGATAGTCTCCCCTATCTTTCATTGAGAGAGATTTAGTCTTTTTAAGCATAGTGCAGTGGTGGAGTAAAGGATCAGCAAAGATGATACATTTATAGATTGTGTTCTCTACTGTTTGTATTTTGTTGATATTATATGGTGGATGTAAGGCTAGTAAGTGGAGCCCATACTCAGTTCTGGAGATTACCAATAGCTAAATGTGTTTTTAGGGAGACTAGGTGTGCAATTTTATAACAAATATTAAGTTGTGTTAATTCCTTGCGGGGTATAAAGTCAGTACGAGCAGTAAACATTAGTGAAGGGTCAAGTATAGGTCCTATATATTTTCCCTCAGTAGCATTCGAAATAGTGTTAACTTATTCTCTGTTATATGAATGAGAAGAATATAGGGTAACTTCTTTGAAGATGAGAAGATCATTACAATAGGTTTCCTATTGCTGATTAGAAGTCTGTTAGTATAAGCCCAATTGCACAGCTTAGTAAAATCCTGTTTGAGCATGTTTTGTAGTTCTAAATGGCTATTACTGGATTGTAAATGTAGTATATCATCTGTGTACATAAACAGTTTGAGATTAGGAATTTCAGTTGGTGTGTCACTGATAAAGAGGGAGAATAGTAATGGTCCTAGAATTGAATAATTGGATACTCTTGTGTTTACAGGACTAATGGAGGAAAGAAAATTATTGAAACATACCCAGAAAGGCCTGCTCTGTAGATAATGATAAAACCAGCGAAAAGTATTGATCTGATCATAGTCGAACATTTGAGAGCCCATACCCTTCTCTACTTTCTTACTTTTCTGATGAACGTTGGCTTTAGGTAATATTTGACAGCAGGCTCACACTAATTATAAGGCTAATAACTTTACTTTTGTGGTATCCTGAGACACATTAACAGCATTGCAGTCAAGACAAATGAGTATATAGCCAAACAGCATACTGGCTTAATATCAGAACAGATTTCAAGATTTAGCTACTATGTCTGTAAGAGGTACTATTATTGCAACCAAGGAGGTGACTTGACATAAAAAGTAGCATTTCTATAACAAGGTAGCATGCATAGAGCTCTGTACTCTGAAAAACTGAGCTCACATAGCTTATAATGTACAAGATGCATTTTGGCTTGGTCTCAAAGATCATTATCAAAGAAACTGCAAACAGATAGTTCCATTCCTGTCACAAGTACTTGTGAATCCTCTTATTAACAACATTATACATACATGTCAGATCAACAAAATGTACAATGTTGTTTAAAAAGATATGCCAATCCAGCAATGATTAGCCCCCCCAACCATAAAACTTCAGTAATTTCTTACTTCCCCTAAATCAGCCAAAACTTTCTTTACTAGTCAGAGTAACAACAGGACTTTTTTATTTACATTTTGTTGACAATGGTGGTCCTACTAGGCCTATGACCTGTTTTCAGTGGAGAACATAGATGATATTTAAACAGACTGCTATAAATTTGGGCAGCACTAGGAAAATTCCCTTCTGTTTTCAATAAATGCCATTTGACCTTTGACATATAAAACTGATTGGGCATATGGAACTTTGGTTTAATATCTTAGTCGGAGGGTACCTCAGATATACATTACCTCTTGATACTGCAGCACTAGAATGTGAATCCATGTATCTGTTATGGAGATAAAATCTACTTCTTTTTACTCTCCTGGCATCAAAGGCAAGTGTGGGAGTCTGCTAAATCACTGGGAGGTACAAAGTACAATGCAAGAGATTATAGATGTTTTATAAAAACTCAAAAAAATATCTTCTTGTATGTTTGTATTTATGTCAGTGTTTAATTTCTCCAAATATATTTGGTTTCTAATAGCATGATGGGAATGGACCCCATTCCTAAGTCAAAGTATAATTAAAGTTCATGAGATTAGTATTGTTTCAATCTTTGATGTTAGCCAAAAGTGGTCTTTGCAGTACCCGCAATGTGCCCAGAATTGAATCCTTCTGCAATCAATATGGAGTTACGTGTATTGGTAACATATCTAAGTTGTTGTTGTTATCTTTCGGCTTTTCCCGGTTAGGGGTCGCCACAGCGGAACTCCGGTCCGCTAATGATTGGCAGTAGATTTTCACGAACGTCGAGGTGCCAACTCGACTTTCAACCTTCAATGAAGGCACGCCCATTTACGCATGTCTTTTGAATGCCCACCCAACAGCGGGGAAGACATGCAAATTCATTTTTATAAGACCTGTTGCTCCTACTACTATTGGAACTGCCTAGGTGTCCTTCTTCCACATTGCCCTCATTTCTGCCTGCAAATCCTGGTATTTTATGACTTTGTGTCTCTGTGTACATAAGAAACTGTAATCATTGGGTGTAGCAATTTCAGTGATCAATGCTACTTTTGTCTTCTTTTCATGAACTACTAAATGTGGTTTTCTCGCATCTTTTTTTTGAACTGTTGGAAATGGGTGGTCTTATGCGATATAAACTTCACCATTTTCTATAATGCTTTGTGGATCATGTTTCCAATGCTTCTTGGCTACTTCAGTATTATAATGTTTGCAAAATCTCCAGTGCAACAGTTTTGCAACATTATTATGCCTTTCAGTATACTGGACTTCTACCATTAGTGTATCACACCCAGCAACAAGATGTGTGACTGTTTACAATTCTGTTTTACAAAACCTACATTTGTCTGTTTCTCTAGCATGTTCAATGGACTTTGTAAACCAACATGTACATAGTCCACTGTCCTGGACAGCCAATATTAACCTTTCATCTTTTGACTTAAATTAAACTCTTCTTAACCATTCCTGTGTTAGATCCTGATTGACATGGGGTTGTTCCAAAATTTTTCTGTATTTGCAACTATATTTATGCATTTTCCACATTTCTTGCTTTCTCATCTGATCCTTCACATTATATTCTTTCTTTTGTTTTTTTTTTTGGCATATTCAGTAGCTGCCTGCTTTGTATCTACTTCTGATTTTATTTCCATTCCTGCTTGACACCTATATGCTTCTACTAAACTATGCAGGGATGTCATCTTAGACTTGTTCTCCTCATGTTTTAGAATTTCACTATGTTTGGATCTTGTGAGGTCAGCAGATATGTATATGGTCCTACAATTGCAGATATATACTCATAATCAATTTCAAGGAGACCCATTCCTCCTTCAGAACAGGGAATATATAATTTTAGTATGCACTGATTTTTACAAGTTATTTGATAACATGAAGTATTTTTCTTGTTTTCCTGTCCATCTGTTCCAATACCTTTTGGGGCCAATCACTCACCCCAAAACTGTAATTTAGAACAGGAAGAGCAACTTGGTTTATAGCTTGGACTTTGTTCCTAGATATCAGGGCTGTTTTCAGTATGAAATTTAGTCTTCTAAAATACTCCTTACTAAGTTTTGTTCACATTTGTTCATGTTTTAGTGTTACTCCTTCATAAATTCACAAATATGTATATACCCCCTCTTGCTGAAGTTCATTTATTTCACATTCCTGTCCCAGACTGATATTTTCTTGGTGCTGCAGCTTTCCTGCTTTAATGGTTGTTTTTGCATATTTATTAAGACCTAATGACATTATTACATAATATGAGAAGCTTTTGACCACCTGCAGTTGTGCTTTCATTTCCTCAGCTGATGAACTATACAGTTTTAAATCATCTACAAAAAGAAGATGAGAAGTCTTTACACTTTGTTGTTTTCTAGGGAACAAATTGTAGCAATGATGTAATTTGTTAGGTAGACAACTTAATGGGTTAAGGACAAGACAAAAGAGCAGCAGTGACAGAGTTCCCCTAGAATATCCCCCTTTGAATTTTTATCCCTGGGATAATAATTTGTCCTTTATCATGGCTTAGCTGTAAAGTGGTTTGCCACTTTTCACGGTCACTGTAATGTAATTAATCAATGTAGGGTGTATCTTATACATTTGTAAGCACTCATTTATCGATGAATGTGGGATGCTGTCAAATGCTTTTTTGTAATCTATCCATGCCATACTTAGATTCAACAAATGATCATTTGTTTCATATGACGTTCTTTTCTTAACCTTTTGTTCTATTGTCATGATTGTGTTTTCTTCTAAATGACTATAAACTTTGTCAGCATGAATCCCAGTGTATAGTTTATACATCATCAGAAGGCAAGTTATCGGTCTACAGATTTTAGTTTAGCTTGCAGTTCACTCTTAAGGAGGAGTATCATTTTTTCCTGTTGTTAACCAGGTTGGCATCTGTTAGGGATGCACATACAAATAATGATTATTCATGGCTAATTCTTCATGTAAAGATGTTAATACTTTTAGCCAGAAGTTAGGAATTGCATCTGGGCCTGGGGTTTTCTATTTAGGAGCTTTTCTTAATTTTGTTTAAAATAATATGGCCATTACTTCATCCCATTTAATATCCTGTACATTTGAACTTCTTATTCTTTCTTTTACTTCTTCTGTCCATTCAGCATCTTTGTTATGTTCCGCATGCTGCTCATAGATATTTCTCCAAAATGTGTCTATTTCTTCTTTTTCTGGTAGTGTTTTTATTCCTTTTGCCTTGTTTCCCAATTCTATATAAAACTTTTCTGGGTCATCAATAAATTGCTTATTTTGTACTTTTAGTTTATATTTATCTCCATATCTTCTACGTTTTTCTGCCTGTGGTGATATCTTTGGTTTATAACTTGCAGTGGTGTACAACAGATTCTGGTCTGTTCTAATAGTGCATGTTGCTTTTATCATGTACCTTTCTGAATATTTTTTTGATCTGTTCCCTCTTCTGAACTCTTCTAAGCACTATACTTCTTGCCTTAATTGCTTTATAGTTTTTTCTATTCGATACTTCCATGATGGCATTTGATTTCTTCCCTTCCTTTCCCTTACTATCTTGTGTTTTTATGGTAAGACTTTATCTGGTATTAATTTAGCTGCACAGTAATATATCCTACTTATTCTGTTAAATTCCATGAATTTCTTTGGATGGTCTTGATTATTGTGTTCATTTGTTTTATCAAACTTCTAACATTTTGGGTCTTATTGGCTTTCTGTCTCTTTCATTGATCCTAATATGTCTATCCATCTCTATTAAATCAATCAACTTTTCTCTAAGATCATTTTGTTCTAAACTGAGGGCACATTGTTTGTTTTCCATTTCTTGTGGGCTTTTGACAGGAAGTTTCAGAACATCTTCCTGTGTCATATTCTCTTCAGCTTCATTCTGTTTCATCCATTTCTTTTTCATATGGGAACTCACTGACCTATCACTCTACAACACTGATTGCATCAGAGTTGCTACAGTTTCCTGTTCCTTCCCTTGCTGTGCAACTCCAACTGAACTTTTGTACTAGTTTCCTACTGAAAACCCCAAAGTATCTTCATATGGCAACTGATCAGATGCTTCCTGCTCCACTGACTTCTCTTTAATTTGGAGATTCATTATTCTATCATGCTGTGATATATCAGAGTTAGATTTTCTACACTAAATCCTTTACTTCTCAGGTAATCCATAACTTCAGTTTCTATTTCTTTAACTTCTCTATTACTAATCCTATTTTGTACTTCCCCCATTTTTTCCCTATTTTTTGTATTGTAAAATTTTCCATATCTGGCTGCTTTTGCTTGTACTTCTCTTCAAATATCTTTGGGGCTGCCTTTTTGTATTGATTAGTTTTGCTTTTTCCTTTGCATAAATAGTGCACTATATAAAATCTCTTTTTCTTTCCCATGTCCATATTTCTTCTTCAGATGTCTACCGCTCCTCCTGTTTCTCCTTACTTGGGGAACTTCTACTTTACTAATCTTCTGTTCTGAATTCCCCCTTTGTGATCTTATTTTTTGTATTGTGAAATTTTCCATATCTGGGTACCTTTACCTGTATTTCTCTTTGAATATCTTTGGAGCTGTTTCTTTTGTATAGATTCATTTGGCTTTTTCCTTTGCATAAATATTGCACCATATCATATCCCTCTTTCTCTCCCATGTCCATATTTCTTTTTTATACCTTTCAAAAATCTCTAGATTTTTTTTTTATATTTTTCCACTTCCTCAGTCACTTCTTTTTCCAAACAGCCCAAGGTTTCATGGTCTATATAATGTTTTTCATGAATCTGTTGAATTAATGAACACAGTTTTATATTTGAAGCTTTTGATAGTTTTTCTTGTACAAAATGTTTTCTTTCCTGCAATTTCTGTCTTAATCTTTTTGTATATCTTCTGTCCAGAAATTATGGGCTTCTTGCATAATAGTAACAATACATAATTTCTTTTTTATCCTCAGTAGTCCCCTATATTATCTTTATGGCTCTTTTTTTGGCCTGTCAGTTTTTGTGTTTTTTTGTGGGCTACTATTTCCTTCAATAACAGGGGGGGCATCCTCCCCTGAGCATGGTCTAACCCCTTTGTAGGAATGTTTCCAGTACTGGCACTAGTGCCTACCAGAAATGGGATTTTTTATTCTGGGACTTGTGCACCCGGCTGTCTTTTTTATTCTTTAACCTACTTCTGTCCATGATATATGCTATATGAAATATAGTCTATATATCAGTGTTGTCTGGGTGATATTTTGTCAAAACAGGGTCCATCTCGTGATGGTACTCACCAAGACTCTCATGAAGGTACTCACCAAGACTCTCATGAAGATACTCTTGTTTGTCTGTATGTATGTCAGTCTGCATAGTGTGCTTAGTGATATGCAATACTTTCTGATGGATAACTACACACGGTATTCAGTGCTGATTTGAGGTGGATATTTCACCATTATCATGGCATCTTGCAAACATTGGACCTCTTCTAAAGCCTACAAATGATCTTTATGCACTCTGTCTCATATTTATCAAAGTCCTGAACAAAGACTAAAGTACTTTTGCACTGATCTGAATACCAAATACTCAATACCTTTACATCAAAATTAAATCATGGTGATACAAAAATTATGCATGAACAACAAAACACAATCACTGTTACAGCTTGTATGGGTAAATAATTTTTCAGATAACAAAAAGGTATATGACCATGTATACTAGAGCATTTTCTCATAACTTCTGCTCCATTCTGAAAGAGTTGCATGTGTATTTCTACTTAATGATAAAGACAGTAGTAGGAAGTTTATATTCTCTCCATGACCAGATGGGTATCAGCCAAGAGTGCAATTTATTCCCTTTCTATATTTACTGTTAGATGAGAAACAGGCTCATCCATTCTGTGAAACAGCTTGCAGACAGATCTGACTGAACACACTGTCAGCTTATCAACAGGTGGTCTAAGACTTAAAGCCTGACAGAGCATTAGGAACATTCTGAGATTCACTTACTGAATTTGGTTAGCTATTTCATAATTAATAAACCTCTTTAAATGGGAAGCTATAATTATAATTTAAAATCTCTTCTCTGCCCCTTAATAAGAGTACTTTTTTCAGCAGCTAGAAACAATGGAGAAATACATGCAAGTCTATGCTTTGACAGCAGAAACATCTCCGAATTTATGAGGGCATCAGTCTGCTCAAATGAAGACATGGAGCTAATGTTACTGAAATGTGAGCCAAACATCAGTCAGTCTAAGACCATAGCTCTTGACAAAGCTTCAATTTTATTGTCTCTAGAATGACCACAAAATTGATTTTACATGGTAGTTTATCTCAAGTACCTTTTATAGAGCTGGATAAATGACCTGCATGAAGCATAGTAAGATATACATATGTATTGCTTGGACGCTCCCTTGTTCGAATGAGATTCCAGAAAGATGGCTTAAGGCACACAAGTGAATATGTGCTCATGAAACTGTGGAAAAAGTGATATTTTTTGTTGAATATGTCTAATTTTTATGGTTAAACTGAGTACCTAGCTGTAATGCAGGACTGCATATTTCTATGATTATATTAATACTGAAGGAAATGAAAAACTATTGTAGAAATTTAACGAAACAGTGATTGCTTTCATAACTGGTATTTTAGAAACCATTTTCTATCTGGCTAGTGTGTTGGCATGTTGTCAAAGCATTGGCTGGGAAGTGTTCTTGCAAACCACATTTCTTTGACTACTACAAGATGAGAGCTGTTTATGATATGCATTCATAGCACATTGCGTGAAATCCACTGCTGCAGTTTCCTCCCTGATTGAAACAGATTCAGTCTAATCATTTATCAAGCTGATTTACATGTTACTAAAACAAAGTAGATGCCTAATCTGTGAGACAGAAAAGGCATTCATTTTGTAGATAACGATATCTAGTGCTACTTTTGCCATCTTTTTAAAGGAAAAAATATAGTACTTCTATTTTGTAATATGTACTGTATTGGAATGTTATGTGGTGCCAGGCCTTATAACACCCCTGAGCGGGTGTTAATGTGCCATTAGATGGCAGCAGTGTCTTAAAATAGGGTGATGTTAACCCCATCTTCTTTAGTTGTGAAAGAAAAACTGCAGAGAAAAATAAAAAGGTGGAGGCCATTGATTGGTATGCATTTTCTAGGTTTACACAATTTACTGGTGGATAAGGATGACTGTTGTTGAAATTGCATCTTCTGTGGCATTCCCACAAACTCTATGAATCTTCTTGGGATTGCATTTCCTGTGGGCATGCCCACAAACCCTGAGTGAGTCTGCAGTTCCACTTGAAGCATGGGGTTGCAACTCTAATATTTATTTGATGGCACCTGTTGAAGCGGTAGACAACTGAATATGTGCTCTTCTGATCGACTCAGTTGCATCTGAGACACAGCAGTTTTCTTGTGCCTATAACGCAAGCTACATATATAGCTGTACTGGAGGATCTTAAACATTTTCAAGCCTAGGTTACATGTGCAACAGAAATGGCTCAAGTTTCATCAGTGGGTCCTATGTGTGGGCGAGTCAGCAGGATTGCATTTTGTGTACTCAGAGTGTCTTGTAATCTTGGGACATTAACTGATGAAATGCTTGTAGGCCAACTGTCTGACAGAAAAAAATAACTCTTGCATCAAGGAATTTTTTTTTTCATTTGGAGCATGAACTCACAATGTGAAAGCCAATGTTACTTGCAACCCAAAATGTTACTGTAGTTGCTGAAAACTAAAGCTATGGTAAGAACTGGTGAAGAAGCAGCCAGTAATGATTGGGTGATACTAATGGAACTATGTCCCAAAGGCATAAACATCACATATCTGCAGTCAGTGCAAAAGATTAAGGCTAGTAACTGTTAACGAGCTGTTTCCTGTAGTCCAGGGTTTGATTCACACTGCCTCCTTTTGTCTAGTCTTGGACTTCATGCACTTAACCAGACAGTGGTCTGTTGTTAATTTGGAAAATTGGACTATAATCTTCAATTAATCCCTGAATCTGTGCACCTATAAACAAGTTTACACAAATAAAAAATACATTATTTCTACCCTTTTTTGCCAGTGTGCTATTTAGGAGATTGTAGTATGCATAGCAGACAATAAAAATGTTTTGAGTGTGGTTACCAGATTTGTACATAAGGTCAAGATAAGTTGAGGAGTGCATTCCATTGTTTAAAGGTTCTGACACTTAATTATCTGCCATCTGTGATGTTGTCTCAGATGAGGCTGCATAGATTGCAATAGGATGGAACCAGTGAAAAAAATACATGTTTTTTGTAGATGTCATCCATTTTGGCAATAAGGAAGAAAATGCATTTTTTACTGGATTTATAGGAACGCAGCAAAGAAAGGCTACTTCTGTATATCAATCTACCACATGCTGAAAATTCACAAGCTTGGGAAAGCTAAACTGTTTTCAGCTACTGGTGTGCAGAATACTTACTTATCAGTACCACTGTACATCAACAGCAGGAATTGTATTGCCTTTCTCACCCAAAAGGACATTTCTTATTCTTATAGTACAGTATGGACTGGCATCAACACTTACTGAATTCCAAAGAGTGATGTCTCATATCCTGATTAGACAGGAGTGCATTCATTCTTACCTTCATGACACTGCTATTTATTTGTTGATTTCTGCAGTACATGTGGCTTAAGAGTATCTTGTGTAGGCTACATGCCAATGGCTTAAATCTCAGTATGAAAAGCTGGGGTTTTAGGAAGGGCAGGTTTCCTCTGAGCACTTCAGTTTCCTCCCACATTCCAAAGACATGCAGTAGGTGGATTGGACAATCTAAATTGGCCGTAGGTGAGAGTGTGTGTGTAAGTGAGTCATGCAAATGAACTACCGTGACAGGGCTAGCCATGCGGTGGTGTAAACCTTGGCTCAAGATGATTGTCACTGTGGAAGTGACACCCCGACCCCATGTGCAAAAATGGGAAAAGGGGTTGAGGATGGAGGATGGACAGTTACATGATCTCTGCTTCTGTCCTTCAACTGGATAAAGCCACTGCTGCCAGAGATATCTTTCCACATCCTGACTCGACATTTTTTCTTAGGATGAACCGCTCATTATACAAAATTTTTTAAAAGGTATGCAGTTGTGGTTGAGACATTGCATGCTGTGTTGACAAGAGAAACTCTGAGGCTCATTAGAGTGACACTGAAAAAAAAGATTGTTGTGCATTTTAAACCTCAACAACTAATAAACCATCCCTTCCACTGTTTGACCCTACTTTGTCTTTTATTGTGCATACTGAAGCTTATAGCTGTAATATAGTGGCAGAGTCAGTGGCGGCTGGTGACTTCAAATCAAAGGGGGGCTGCAGGAGACAGCTGAATGGGTGGGGTCAATGGAAAGGGGTGCGGCCAACTAGAAAGGGGAGGAGCTATGCTCAAAAACCACAAAAACTGTAACTTTAATGTGCTGCCCTGGGTGCCAAATGGTCATTATGAGAGTCCAATCAAGACAAAATGAAGTGTAGAAGAAAAAAATATATATTTCAATGCATTGGCTGCATGACAGCTTACTTAATATCTAGATGGAAACAAAAAGGTTGTGAGGCATGAACAAATAAGTTACTTTTTAAATACATTACTGGAAAGCCAGTCAAAATCAAGTATAAGAAAAACAAGAAGCACTTAACTCAAACCACTTCTCCTTGTACTGCAGTTCTAATTATAATTTATATTCAGCTTTATTAAAGTACCAAGTAACATGCTGAAAGTAGCAATCTCTGTGATACCCCCACTTGTAAAAATGTTTCTTATCCAAAAAAGACCTGCTGCCTGACAACAACTATCTACTTGTTTCATGGGAAAAACATGATCAAAGTAAAAAATGAAAAGCAAACAAGAAACAAGCTCAAGATACATTGCTTAAAGGATTACTGCACAGGTTATGGACCACACATGATAGATTGGCATTCTGTTTAGTTTACAGGTAAAGCCTGCAAAGATGACTGCAAGTCTCCAACAAATGTAACAAGCTTCTTAAAACAATGTAATCCTGTCCTTTTTTACAAATACTGTTATATGCATTTCAGTACCCAAGGCTTAGACGTTATCTAGTTATGTAAGTATTCTCTGCATGGTAACAACAGAAAAGCTTTCAATGGTGGCAGTTCTTTAACAGTATGCTTATTAAAGTTTACTTGCATCTTACAATCTCAGACAAGCTTACCTGATGGTTATTAAAGCATTGCTACTTAAACACAGAGCAGCAGGCACTTTCTGAATAATAATAAGCATAAATCAACAGTATAAAAATATGACAGAAACCAGAACATTCTGCAAAATCAAGAACAGATGAAAAGCCACTGTAGTATTTGGGGGGATACTCTGCACATTTACAGTGCATAACTGCTCCTTGTCTTGCTTGGACACATCCAGAGTCACCACATGGGGGAGTGGGGTGCAACAAGTATGTCACAATTTGAAATGTCTCTGGCTGACTGTCATGGCCCTGATACACTTGTCATACCTCTCAACCTCAGAGCAAGAAATCTTGCCAAAGCCATACATAGAAGTGGGACAAAGTTCCAAAAATAAGGACAATTTTTAAATATTGCTCTTATAAACTTAGAAAAGTAATAGAATAGTGGGTCTTACATTAGTATGAATTTTCTGAAGGGCATGAAATCTGAAACTCAAATGTCTGTCATTATTTTCTAACCTCAGTCTTTAATGATTTGCCACTAATTTTCCAAAAAAACAGAATTCTATGAAAAATGGACCATAAATGTGATGCAAAAATATAAAATAGCCACACAATACAGCTGGGAACTTGCTCGTTACATCTGAGTGACGCCTCCAGGTGCATCTGCAGTTACCTCTAGGCATCAAATATTACTAGTTCATACTTGCATTAATAATTCCAAAACCATGCTTCATACAAGGTATCAGAATATTTTATCTTGAAACATACAAGATGGCAAACACACTTATATTGACATTTGACCTCTGTCAATGAGTATTTGTTTGAATTGTAAGGTGATAACTTCATTTTTAAAGGCTCAGGCCACACCCACTAGGTGTTAAAGGTACATACTCAAAAGAGTTGTACTGGATGGAATGAGTTAAAGAAGGGACACTTTTTTAATATTAGTACTGCTAACTTGAGCAGCTGACAAAATAAAATAATCTACATGCATTTCTGAAATAAAAGTAATCTATAATGCTGATGATTACAGTTATTTAGTAATTGTAAATCCTCCACGTTTTCTTCCAAAATTGCTATTTTGCAGAGGGATTATTAGAGGAAGAGCAATATTTTGAGCCAAAATTGGGGAAATTTGAGAGGTTTGGATATGCCTAATTCTATAAAGCAATTTATTTGCACGTACCTCTCAGCCTGGGCAGGAAATCTGGACAAGGCCAAATATATTGAGGGAACATATAAACAGTACTAAAAACTGCTATTGTATAAACTGAGACAGTTGATAGAATAACAGGTCTTGCTTTAGCATGTATTTTTCTGAAGGTTATGAAGTCTGAAAATCAGTGTGTGTCATTATTTAGTGACTTAATTCCTAAATGATTTGCCAGAAAACCACACATTTTATGAGGAACAAACCAAAAATAAGAAGCAAAAATCTATTCATTCTGTGAAAATCTGGAGAGTTGAGAGGTATAGTTCAGCCGGGGCTGTCTTTGAGTTTGCCGCCCTTCCCCCTCACAAAATCATGGTCGAATGGAGCCTCCCCCCTGCAGCCATTCCAATGAACCATTACTTGGCTATTTCACCCCATTTACCATAAATACTAATATGCATACTGCTTTACTTCTACGATGATTTGGACTTCATTTGAAAGTTTTGTTTTGCATTTTACAGCACAAACACTAAGACATCTACTAAACAAAGCAATGCAGTCTCACAATGAAAACAGACTTAGCATTACCACTTCTCTGCCCTTGAAATTCACATTCATTGAAACAGCATTGAAAGCCACATTCAAAGAAAATACATTTGGCTAGTGGCAGATAAAGATTAACTTTGGGCTATTTTCAAATGATAGGCCCCTTGCACACAAAACATACATGTGTTCTGTGATGCACCTTCCTGATTACATTAAATTATATTCCTTGTATAATACAGTACAGTTGTTAGAGGGTGTTTTAAATTTATTGTTTTGAACATTTTTCCAGTAAACGATGAAACAAAATGCATGTACCAATAATGACAAAACTGCCCAGTTGAGAACATTTCCATCATAAAAGTCTACTCAAACTTCTAAAATCCACCAGTATCAGTAAATATGCACAATCTCTGTAGAAGTAAAAGTCATCTAAATAATTCCACATTAAAAAGATCTGTAACTAATGAAAAGGTTGCTGCTAGCAAACAACTTTATATTTCATTGTTTCATCTACAAATAAAGTGCCTATTGCCATTGAGGAATAAATTGCCTATATTACATTAAAAAAATGATAAGCAAGTAATATTGCAATAGGGAATGGATGGCAAATAAAGGACAGGTTCATAGTTACTAAGTATATTTGCCAAAGAAGACATTCTCAAGACGGCAGTATCCACCCCATTTACAACGCAGTACAATATCAGCAATGCATTGACATACTGTGGGAGTAGAACCCACAGCCTTCTGCATCAGAAGCAAGTATACTACCTGTTGTGCTATTAACAATGCAAGCAGTCTTAGCATAAGCAGCACTAAACTTCTCTTTCCCTGCAGCTCTCAGCTCCTTAAAAAATCTACTCGACACTCAGCTGTATCTCTCAACCTTGCAGCCCAAGAAATCTGGAAGCCTAAATGTATTGGGGAGGGACAAAAGCCCAAAAACCAGGGACACATTTTAAACATTGCTTGTATAATCTTGGAAAGTAGCTAGAATAAAATGCTGGGTTACCACCATGCATTTCACTGGCAAGACTTGAACTCAGGACCCAGTGCAAAACAGCCAGAGCAACATGCCACTATGCCAAATCAGCTGTTTTGTGAAAGAGAGGGAGACTGAAACTTAAATGGCTACCATTTAGTGAATTCAGTTCTCACTATAGCTGTCAACCTCTTAGCACAAAACACCTGGGCAAAGCCAGTAATGGGGGAATACTGCCCTCAAACATATTCAGTGAATTCAATTCTCACCATAGCTCTCAACCTTAGCACAAAAAACCTGGATGAAGCCAATAATGGGGGAATACAGTCCCAAAAATAGGAACAAATTTCAAATATTCATCTTATAAACCTAGAAAATTGCTAGAATAAAAGGTTTTGTGTTACTATGTACTTTCTGAAGAATATGAAGTCTGAAATTCAAATGCCTGTCAATGTTATTTATTTAACATTTGTTAACCAGAAAAGTCTGAACTGGGGCATTTTACACACACACACACACACACACACACACACACACACACACACACACACACACACACACACACACACACACACACACACACACACACACACACACACACACACACACACCATACCTCACTCCACACACACACACACACACACACACACACACACACACACACACACACACACACACACACACACACACACACACACACACACAAACACACTGTACCTCACTCCACAGCTTCTTCATCCTGAGTTTC
This sequence comes from Protopterus annectens, assembly GCF_019279795.1. Classification (NCBI taxonomy): domain Eukaryota; kingdom Metazoa; phylum Chordata; order Ceratodontiformes; family Protopteridae; genus Protopterus; species Protopterus annectens. The sequence continues at coordinate 506,584,720 of NC_056737.1, read as the reverse complement.
CCGTACCTGCAGCAATGATAGCATCAATCCACAGCTTTCTCCTGTAATCATTACTCCGTAAACCCACAGCTTCAGTAATGATAGAATAAATCCACAGCTTTCTCCTGCAATCATAACAGTAAACTCACAGCTTCAGTAATCCTGCATTTGCGCCTGAATGCACACTTCAGGTTTCTCATCTCTTTCCTGGGAACGTTCCAAGACTGCTGACTCTGCAGTCCGATCCCCTTCCAGTCTATGCGGTTAGCACTGCATAGACTTCTGGGGAATCAGCAGTCTGCTTCCTTCTTCCTGAATCTGGACTGGTAAGGCAGCAGTCCGGATTTACTTTGTATGGAGGATTTGTAGGACTGTACCATTTTGGTTCACAGCTGGTGGGGGCTGCAGTCCTGCAGTCCAATATCACGAGCCGCCACTGGGCAGAGTTCTTACACAACTAAACAGTGCATGGTAACAGTGAACAACACTCCTTTAGACTCACATTCTATCAAGCTCTGAAAGGAATTACTCAAACAATTCACATGACCTTATCTTCACCTGGCTGACCAAGCAATAGAACAGTAGCTTGTAGTGTAATCTGTCAACCTGCACAATGACCACAGTCCTTTGTCAATACTACTTACTACCAAAGGTCTAGGAAGACCGTGTAAAAACTGCTAATTGGTCTGTCAGACTGCTATCCAGAAAATAAACTTAGCTGTGACAGCATGACTTTATACTGCCTGTGCCACCGGGTGTTGAAAGTGGGGCCTCTCTAATAGCTAATCTGTCTTCTGTTATTGCCAAATAAATAAAAAATTTATACAAAGACTGCTCTGTACTGCAACAAATGAGATTTTACATGACAATAACTTGCCGTATACAATAAATGAGTGTTGACCCTACAGTTGAACCATACTTTTAGAGCCAGCTTGAACTGGCTATGGCTGATGCATGCACCTCAGTATATATGCCTTGTTGCTTTCCCAGCAGATCTGTAATCAAAGCTCTTTCAGTTCATGCTGTGAAGTGCAGTGACACTTAAACAGAAGCTAAGATCATCTGACAACAGTATTGGTGGCTAGGTGTGGCTTTCCTGGTAAAAGGCACCATTAGATATTGCACTGCACACTTTTAGCATGATAAATCATCTGCTGCTGTAGTGTTTTCCATCTATTCTATCCCTCTTTCCAAATGTTAAATGTGAAGAACTTGCTGTCGATATAATAGGACTGTTTTCATTAGAACTATCATTTTGCTCTAACGCTCACTGACTATTAAAATAAAGAGTCAGAGAAAGCATTCACTTCTGGGGCAAAATTTCTTGAGTTATTAGTTTATTGTTCACTATTTTTAGATTTAAATGAAATCCCATCCAACTGGTGACTGACAATATCCTTAATCACTACCACACTTCCATTTGATACTAACCACAAAACAAAGGAAAAGTTAAAATATGGAACCATGTTCTCAAGGACTGTCTACAAACTAAGAGTGTTGAAGAACAGTGATGAAAACCATTTGTTGCTGATTTCGTATTTACTTGTCACTCTGTTCCGTGTGCAGTAATACTTGCTCATCATTGGAAGGCCAAACTACACACTGGCGGCCTCACTTCATGTGAATCTTCTATGGTGTTTGACTGTCTGATGGATCCTGTTTGAAAGACTCAAGGTAGCCTAAAGTGTACAGAGACAAGTGTCATGATATACAGCATCTAACTTTTCAGAATGGAACTTTTGTACATGTCAGAATACTTGCAATAATTATGGAAGACAAATCCACGTTTAGTAGACATTATCAAATTACTATGCAGAAAGGACCTGCAGGCTGTCAACCTTCTGGTGGTAAGGTTTGTAATGTTGTATACCCTTTTTCCTGATAGTCACATCAACACAAGCCAAACTTCTGCAGTAACATAGTGAGAGGGATGTCAAAATACCATCATTTCATGTCCCACTATGCTGCCTGCTTGTGGCCAGCACTCCTTGAAAATTCTTGCTTATCTAGCCGTGGTGCTGGTGAAAACTATGCAGTATAGATATGATAAAAATGTTATGATTAAGTGTTGCAGATGGTTGATTTATTCTTGGTTGTCTTTGCTAAAGTATTCTGGACAAAGATAAAATAATGGGGCCCCAAAATCAATTTGTGAATATTAATCTAACGCACCAAGAATGTTAATGGAACAATATGTTTTGCTTCAACACTGAATTTCTAAAGAAAAAGAAGTATGAAACTGTAATGTCTGACATCATTGACTGACTGAATCTCTAGTGATTTACTGGAAAATCAAAAGCTGTATGAGGGAAGGGGCTAAAATATGAGACAAAATCATGGACAGCAGAGAGGTATGTATACATGTGAACTGTGTATGCTGATCACCCTGTATACTTGCCATATTGTCATTGCTGTTATATTCATGTGTCTTCCTGTAAAATAAATAAATAAGTAAAATAATAAATTAATAAATATGTAGAGGGGATGTGATGACCAGCAGTACTTTGTAGATGCACTAGTGGCTTAAAACAGGGCAGATAATTAGGCATCTTGTTTTGGATGAGAAAGTGAAAGTACTGAAAGATGCAATCAAAGAAGTTGTTGAATCTCCATGTTGTCCTTTTGCTGAGACTATACAGTGTGACCCTTCAAGAGTAGCAGTGTATTAGCAAGTAATGTTTTAATGTGAGCAGTCCTGGTCATGATAAATAAGGTATGCTTCTGTGATATGATATGTAAAGTGAAAAACTGGGTATGTTATGATTGCTTGATAAGCATGCCCTTGTGTCATTTCTTTTTCCACACAAGAAGATATATTTTTTTCCTTGTAAAGTGAATCCCTTACTCAAACCTTCCCTTGTCTACTCTTCTTTTACTATATATATATATATATATATATATATATATATACACACACACACACACACACACACACACACACACACACACACACACACACACATATATATATCCATATATACATGTGTGTGTATAAAATAGGAAAAATATTGATGGTGAAAGTATAGGGTATGTCAAATGGATAAGTTCTTTACTTAGGCTAACTTATGCAAACTGCTTTAGTAGAGCATGTGTAAAGAAAACAGAAGCCTTAACTAGGAATAGTACATTGCAGTATCATCATCAGTACTGTACAGCAGTAATTGTAGAAAGTGCAATTGCAGTTTGCATTTTCTGTTAATTATATGTGTGATAATGCCTCTACCGCTCTCCCTTAAATGCTAGGAATGAGTTAAAGACAAACCAGTATTATGGAATATAGTTTGCAGATAATTGTTAATTGGGTATATTCTTAAATCTGAAAGCATCAAGAACTTATGCATGGGCTCTATGGCACTAGAATCTTGTATTATGAAGTTATAACTCAAATCTCTAAGCCTATATATATATATATATATATATATATATATATATATATATATATATATATATATAAGAGAGTTACACCCACATAGTGCAATACGTCAAATACCAAAACATGTAAAGTAATAACATTCAGCAGAGTTGGGAATGGCATATCACTGGCTATAGGTTATTGTACTCTGTCAATTACAAATAAAAATCATTGTTACTCCCATTTTTTCCAAACCCTCATTCCTCACTCTGTGTTGTCTGTTTGGTGGTTGAAGTACACGTAATAAAAGCTATGCCTACTGCTACCGAGTTTAAAATACTTTTTTTTGGTTCGATTCATAAGTTGCACTGCTGTAAAAGATTGTCTCATTTGAATGATTTTCATGTTCGTCTTCCAGTCCATAAACGCACATTAAATTATATAAAAACTTTGAAAGCTCCTAAACACATAGTTACATATGCAAAGGATAACCAATTCCCGGTAGTTACTGAATAAAAATACCTGGGAATAACTATAAACTTAGTAAACATACTGGCTATGTCATAAGCAGGTCCTTATACCAAATAAAAATGTGTTATAAGATAACAAATCTCCTTACCCCTATAGCATTTTGATGGATAAATCATGGATATATTACAAATATCCTAAGACCAGCTTATATAACTGCCATGTCTGATTTCCTCTGATCATGTTTCAAATACTGATTTGTGTTGATTTTTCTGATGTAACTGTAGTAATATTTTATTCATGTACATTGTAATAATTTTTTATATTTTATTTTTTATGTACATTGTAGTCCGTACTATTGGAACTTTTCTCCCGTGGCCTTCACTGAAAATGGGTTCTTTTGATCCAGATGGACCATTCTGGTAAACAAATGTCAAATAAATAAATAAATAAATAAATAAATAGCATGTTTAGCTATAGCCAAAAATGTATTCATACTGATGATAGAGTATGGACTACCCCTTTTGGCACTCCGCTCATGCAAATACTCATAAAATACAAACCACAACTAGTAAAATTAGCCATTTTGCACTACTGGCTGATCCACATACACACAATCACACCACTGCAAATTGTTAGAAAAAAATCATCTGGCTTCCAATCACTGAAAGAGCAACTTTCCTTCTTTGCTAGCAAATCTATAAACTTCTCTACATTGGCTAGTGTCCCCCCCCCCCAAGGACAACACTACAAATAAAACAGACCAATCACACATTGACAGACAAAAAATTAGAAGGGTTATTACTAACAAAACCACAATTCAAAACTAGCACTGGTAAAAGAGCATTTAGCAAACTGGCACTGGTAACCTGGAATCAACCACCAGCTGAAATCAGACACCAAATAAATTCAAAACCAGTTTAAAAGACCTTTTGTTATAACACCAAATGCACACTCTTTACAGATGAGAGGTAATTGTATACTTGACTTAATGTAAATAATTACATAAAATATCAGAATACTTGCAGTAATCATGAAAGACAAATCCACGTTTAGTTAACATTATCAAATCACTGTGCATAAAGGACTTGCAGTCTGTCAACTTTTTGGTGGTAAATAATAATAGCAATAATATGTGTGTAAAAGACCATTGTGACTCCTATTTTGTGAATCTATATAAATTATACACTTATTTCTATTGTTCTGACTGTAAACAGCTGATTACTATTTGTGTATATTTCTGTATGTGGAAATCACCATTATTTCAACATGTTGTTAGTGTCTGTATGAGTTCTACCTATGTATAAATGTTACTTTTTATTTGTAATGGACCACTGTGCTAGGGTTATGGTCCACTTACCCAATTAACAAACTGAAATAAATAAAGTGAACAAAAATACTAATTCAGATACACCTCATTACCCTGAAAAAAGATTTATTTTAGGAGGGCCTGTGCTTGCCACTCAGTTGACTCCCATTTCTGTATCTTTCTCTCTCATTCTCATTAACTGGCTACTACACTTTTGTCTGTATGTTCTTAAAAGCTGTGTTGAGAAATATACCAAAAATTTTTGATATTGGATAACATCTTCCCCTCTGTTGTTCCCCCACATCGAACAGCCCCCCCCCCCCAAAAAAAAAAAGTCTAACTGTGCACTAAATTCCTGTGCTACTAACACAGATATAATTAAATTGTGGAGTATCAGCTGGAGGAAGTGGAAGTGATGGCAAAAGACCAGGAAAATGGTCTGGGAATGTTGATTACTCATAGATTAAACTACTGGGACCAGCAAGAGAAGGCAGTGCAGTGGTAGTAACAAACAGAATGCTAGGATCCTAGATTAAACCACTGGGACCAGTGTGAGAATACAGAGCAGTGGTAGTAACAAATAGAATGCTAGGGTCCTGGATTAAACCACTGGGACCAAGTGTGAGAATAGAGAGCAGTGGTAGTAACAAACATAATGCTAGAGTCCTTGATTAAACCACTGGGACCAGCATGAGAAGACAGTGCAGTGGTAGTAGAAATAGAATGCTACAGTCCTGGATTAAACCACTGAGATCAGCATGTGAAGACAGTGCAGTAGTAGTAGCAATAGAATGCTAGGGTCCTGGGTTAAACCACTGGGAACAGCCTGAGAAGACAGTGCAGTGGTAGTACAAATAGAATGCTAGGATCCATCCATATGGGGGTAGACTCCCAGTGGCAGCTCAAAGTTTCTTTTATTGCTGAGGCACTATAGAGGCACAAAAGCTATCTGCTGGGCCATGTCTGACATGTGAAAAAAAGAATAGACTAGAGAACAAATGGTTGCAATTAACAGACTAATATGTTAATAAGTGATTGAATGGATGGATGGATGGAATTTCAAGATAACATGTATTTGAAAAATGCATCCATATCTTACATACTGTATCACAACATTACATCCATCTTTTAAATACTATATCCATGATACATTAAAATGTGGGCAAAAGCCTTCCTAACCAAATACAGCTGGATAGCAAACAGCTATTTGGGTTTTCTGGTAGACTCTACATCTGCTGCACAGCTTTGGAACTTCAAGAGATCCTGAGATCCTATACAGAAGGACATTATAGCTGACCAGCAAGTCTTTTTTTGCTTTATAAATGCAATGTATGTGTTTTTGCTCTATTCCACTGGCACACAAAAAAGCTAAACAAAAAGCCTACTACATCAAAGTGTTGTTAATTCACAGACAACCTTGTGGCTACTGCACTTGCCTGTCATGTTAAATCTCTTTTTAGTAGTGCCTTACTAATATAATAAAGCACCATTCTCTGCTCAAATTAGAGTTTTGTATAGAAAGATATTCTTTGCTAAAGTTGTTTATAAATACAAAGAGGGCACATAGAAATTCCAAACTGCCTGTTAAAGACTGTATCCATTTTAACCATACAAATGGTGTAGGCTACCTACTTGCAATCCATTTTTAAAAACAAAAGAGCATTCCCTCATGAAAAAAAAAAAATCAGTAAGTGAATTGGTATACTTTAACAGCATATTTTACATATCCTGGTAATATGCACAACCCAGGAAATAAATAATAATTTCTCATGTTTAAGGATTAAGATTTGGATGAAGTATTAGTTTAATACAGGACAAGAAAATCAAGGAGTAGCTAGCAATACAACAGAAGTGGGAAACTATAATACCCAATGACATATTTGCTTCAGTAAAAAAAGAAAAATCACAAATCCAAGAACAGAAAGTTGTATCTATTTTGTCCTATACTATATTGCAACAATTGAGATGACATAATACATAAAAAATACAGTTAAGAAAATAAAGCACATTTTACAGTCAGGACAAATTATATTTCCCCACTTGAGGCACTGGTGAGTACAAGAAGTAGTTTACATGTTTGTTAAAATACCTTTGAAGATGAAGCAAAAAGTGGCCAGTTAACCACTCCTGGGTACAGTGATAGTTCTGACACATCAGCAACACTGTTGGCCCTGGGGGTGGCACTGAGAGCAATACATGTCAGTGTAATTCAGTCACCAACATTCAAGACAGAAACACACATCTTCCCACTATGACACTGGTGAACAGCAGAAATAGTTTGGATGTTTGTTAAAAGTCCTTTGAAACTGAAACAAAATTGGTTAGTTAGCACCTGGATTACGCTGATAGTTCTGACACCTTGGGGAGGCTGTGGAGGAAGATTTGTCAGTACTTGGACTGCAAATTCGCACCCTTAGAAAGACCTTTTCAAATACTTTATTTTTGTTGAGCATTTATAAACTACTGTTATGAGCAGATCCAAGAAGAGAAATTACAGTAATTCATGCAAAAAATGTGAAAACGAAAATAAAAATAATGTTCCAAAACTGTGCAAGATATCTGTGACCCCCAGTGCTACCAATTTATTTACATGGCAGTTAAATTCATTTTCTTTTGTTTGGCGTGATTCTAAAAGGAGCTTAAAATGTATTTTGGGAACAAGGCCTCCAATGTCATTAAAAATGGCAGGACCCATTAAAATATAAACATTGGCTGAGTTTGATGTTTTAAAATAGCTCAAAATACAAAAATGCCATTATCAAATTGAGATAAAGTGACATCCAAAATGACAACAACAAATGACAATCCAGCACTGAAAAAGGCAAAACCATAGCAAGCAAATGCAGCAACATGAACTGTCTAGTACTCTTTCTGGCTTGCAGCAGATGTCTCAAACTGTCTACTGTCCAGAATTTTATAGAATGTCCAGATTTAGGCTTTATATTTTTGGTCTGTTCTTAAAATTTCTAGTTTTCAGGGCAAATTATTGATGACTGAAGACATTAGATAATGACAGACTTTTGAGTCTCAGACTTTATATCCTTCAAAAAATACATACATGCTAATATAAAACATGTTATTCAAGAAACTTTCTAAGTTTATAGCAACAATATTTACATTTTGCAAATGTAATTAATGAACCAGCAAGTATGAGTACCTCTGAAATTATCCTAATCTTGGCTTAAAAATGTTCTCTATCCCTCCTAAATCTAGTGATTTTGAGAGAAAATGTAGTGGATTGCACTTAATACAGAACTGCAATAGAGTTATTGACCTTTAATTTCACATTCTGCTGTTCTGTCAACTTCTCAAGTTAATGGTACTAAAACTTTAAAAAGTGCCCCGATTGTCCCTGATTATTTCTGGATTTGTTTCAGATTCTGGAGGTAAGAGGTTGAAAGCTTTGTAGGCGGCATTAAATGAGTTAATAATTTTCTGTCCTTTCTTCCTGTATTTTACTTCATCTTTTTTTTTATTTTAATAAATCATGTTCTCTTCAGACGTTTGTATTTTCATGTTGTTTTTCTTATAGTTTGAAAATATTTCTCCAATGCTGGCATAAAATGCCTAGACAATCCTTGTTCACACTCTGCCACAGTATATCACTTCCTTTTTGCATTCACATTTGAAATGTGTTTATTTCACACATTATGCATCTCACACATTATTTTTTGTACTTCTCCCACCCACTTTTTCAATTTCCTTATGTGAGCAACTTTTAATTTCTCTCAAGCTATATTTTTATAACCTCATCTGATCTACTAAATTGTTTTCATGTCAATTTTTCACAAAATCTCACTATTCTGATAAAATCACTTTGTAAACTTTTTTCATATATACACCCATATACACTCTTCAGTAATCTGTATATACTAAATTATTAATTACCTAGATGTTACTCATTCTGTAGTAGTCCATGGGCTAGATTCCAAAAGATTTACAATCAGAGTAAGTGACTTTACTCCACTGAAAGTTTTATTTGTTAAGTAGGCTTACACTGGAGTATGTCACTTACACCAAAAGGAAGTCTTTTAGAATTAGGCTCCACATCTCCATAGTAAAGTAAGACTTATAAAGAACTGTGACATGCAATTTGTCTCCTGATTTTTTATATTCAAATCTGTGTTTGTAAAACAAGTCTTTGTGCTATGTATTAAAAAGGGCTTCCATCCAAGGTGGTCTTTCCCATTAAATGAAAGACAAATTATTTAGCTCTATGCTGTCACCCATCAGTAAATACTACTCTAGTCAGCCAGCCTTTACTCTCACCACACAAAATACTACTTTTAATTAGTTGCTACCGTAACCGTTCCAAAGATGTGTGTAGCTGGCAATATTTATAGGCTGGTTAACTGATGTAAGTGCAATTCATCAGGGGAAGTGTAGTCTACTCTTCCACTAGCTGCTGTCATTATTAAGGCTACAGGGCAGAGCAGGACTACAATTTCCAGGTGCATTATGTAGGGGAATGAGAATCAGTTTTCAGATCTTAATTAAAAAATAAAGCTTGGAAAATGATGGTCATGTTTATTTGCTGCAATTGTAAGTTTGCAGCTAGACTCCTTGTTGGCTGCCACTGCTGGTGCTACTACAAAAATGAAAAAAGACAAAGAGGCTTTTATTTATTTTTTTTAATTTTTACTCTTCAAGAGATGGGGAATTCACTGGGGCACACAGTTTCACAACTTGGGTATGTGTTCTTGTGTGCCCTGTTGTAGCATTATCCCTATACATTCCAAAAAGAAAGATGTAATACTTCCGTCCTACAAGGTCCTGGGCAAACCACACCTGGAGTATTGTGTGCAATTTTGGAGGCCATATAAAAGAAATAGACAGCAGGTTACTAGAAGAAATCAAGAGGAAAACTATTAAAAATATCCTTGAGATAGAGGAAAGGGGACATAATCAGAGGCTAGAGCTCTTTTTACTTGAGATCAGATGTGGCAGAGTGGCATGCTATTTATGCATAAGATCATATCAGAGAAAAATCAAGGGTCATCCTAAACAGGAGGGGCAATGGTGAAAGAGGGGGCACCGACAGCTGATCGAAATTCCCTGAATCTCCAAGTGCATTTTTACATGGATGGTTGTAGCCACATGGAATGGACTACCAGAATGGGTGTTAGAGAGGGAATTTACAAAGACATTCAAAAGGACAATGGGTGGGAGGAAAAAAGAGTAAGAGGACATTAGAAATGAAAGGATGGAATAATGTTGGGCATACCTCTCAAGTCCCAACCTCTTGGCTTAAGAGTTCTGTACAAAGCCAAAAAATAATGAGGAAACAAAGGCCCAAAATCAGTAACACATTTTAAATAGTGCTCTTATAAACTTTGAATGTTGTTAGAATAACAGGTTATGCATTAATATGCATTTTAATGAAGGACATGAAATCTGAAACTCAAATGACTGTCATAATTTAGTAACTGCAAATCATTTAAAATTTCATGAGGAACAGGCCAAAAATATGAGGCAAAAATTAGGAGATAATGTGAAATCGTGGACAGATGAGAGGTATGACCCTCAGGCACCAATTATTATTCCACAACTCAGCCAACATCTGTATCATATCTGCAATGACCTCATCTGACCCTGCTGCTTTCCCTCACTTCATTTTGCTTAGTGCTGTTCTTACTTTTTCAAGAGCAGGCTCTTATTCCTCCTTTACAGTAAGCATTATATGGGGCAGTACAGCTTTTGTACAGTTTTCTTCATTCAAAAGCTTTTAGAAGTACCCCCTCCATTTGTCTTTGATAGCCTTTGGACTGATGAACAGGTTGCTGCTGGCATCCCTTAGGAATGGTTTCTGATGACTACCATCTTTATCCTTCTGTCTTTTAATGCATTTTATTAGAGTTTCTTTGTGGCATCAGCAGAGTCCCTTTTATTTAGTTGGTCAAATGCCTCTGATGCCTTATTATTGTGACTAAGAACTGTGAATCATACCGCTCAACTGTCCAGATTTTTGCATCATATTTTTGGTCTATTGCTCATGAAATTTGTGGTTTTCTGACAAATTACTGGGATGATCTATGGACTGAAGTCATTAAACAATGACATACATTTGAGTTTCAGACTTCAAATCCTTCAGTAAATGGATGTTAAAACAAATCCTGTTACTTTAGCAATGTCATAAGTTTCTAAGAGCAATATTTAAAATCTATCCCTATTTTTGGGCCTTTGTCCCCCCCATTTTGCCAGGCTTTGTCCAGATTTCTTACATTAAGAGGTTGAGAGTTATGCTGTGACTTTTCTGATATTCCTCCGATGAACGAAAAAGAAACCAAAAACTCACTGGTTGGATTCAAGACGCTCTCCACAAGATGCTGGAATATTTTTCCTTTTATTTACTGATAGACTTGAAGTGCGTTCAGTATCATGCACTTTTCAGCAAGTGAATACTCAACTTCTTCAGAATGCAAAACAGTGGAGCCTTCCAAAAGGCTGCCTTTAATACATCAATCAATTAACACTAATTAGAACATTTAAAAGGTCTGTTTCACTAATTAAAACAAGCATAGTAAACTGCAACCTATAAAAACAGTATGTAAAGACTAAAACAACCACCAGGGCTAGTCAATACAAAACATGCTTGATTCTATATAATAACAATAAAATATTTAGAAGTTAGAATCCATCACAGTATAAGTAACAACACTGATGTGAAGGTGTAAACTGTGTTTGTTACTTTTTCAATATTAATGTGCAAAATTAATACAAGTCATCCCCTATGTACAAAACCATTCCCCTTTTCAACAAATCTCTACTGTTTGGAGGTTAAGCAACTTTAGAAAGTTCTAAAAATTGCAGGGTTTTTTTTTTAAACAACTTTAAGAAGTTAAAACACACAATAATAATAATAGGAAGTACCATGCAACTAAAAATGAAAATAAAAATAAACTTAAAAAGAAGAATTAATGTGTCTTGCTGCAAATAGGTCTACTTCCTACTTAGTTTGCACGTAATTATGCATCCAATACAAAATGTACAAGTTGTAATGTGTGCTGATGTTTAGTCTTGTAAGTGCCTAAATGTATATAAAGCATCCACCTATTAATAGGCTTGACAAGGGGTGGGGGGTGAGTTTACTACCTCTCTAAGTTCTTTAACCTCAGTATACACTGAATTGAGCACATTTCATTTATGCCAGGTCTCTGGTTAGAATTAACCCTCAATTGCCAAAGGAGCTCTTTCCTTTCGAGTTTAAGTGAGTCATGACCACCCCTTCCATCACTGACCTGTTGGTCAATGGCCCTGAATTTGAACTCGTGTCCTGGATGTTCGTTAGCGTGCCTTGCCAAAGCGTTGGACAGTTTATTACACCTAATGCTGTATAGGTGTTCGTAGATCCTCTCGTTTAACCTTCTGTCCGTCTTCCCTATATAGAAGACCGGGCAGTGACAACACTTGGCTAAGTACACTACCTGTTTACTGTTGCAATTGAGTTTATAATTTGTTTTAAACTTCCACTCACCTATTTCAAAATTACAGCCTTCATCAATAAACTTACAGTACTTGCACATGTTACATTTAGTCATACCTTTCCTAGTTGAAAATCCCTGTTTACTACTCTCGAGGAGTTCTTTCAAGTTGCTGCCCCTTTTGTATACTATCTTTGGTTTAATTGGGAGTTTGTGTCTGAATTCTTCATCATTAGCCAGGAAGTCCCAATTTTTTAGAATAATATTGAAGATAGCGTTGGAATCTAGGTTGAATGTGCAAGTAAAACTAGCCATGTAGTTCACCTCATTCCTTTCTCTCCCTTCATTAACCACTGTAACACTCTGGGAACACCTCTCATTTAACAGTGGTACATATACCTTCAAGGTTCTTTTTGTTTTAACTTCCTCGAAAATCTCAGTGAGGAAGTCATGAGGGTAACCCCTCCTCAAAAAGAACTGAAATAAGGTTTCACATTCACTAACAAATTCCTCATCATACGTTATCATTCTAGCTGCCCTTACTAACTGACCTTTTACAACAGATTTCTTTTGATGTTTAGGGTGGCAGCTAGAAAAATGGAGGAAGGAATTAGAGTATGTCGCTTCCGATGTATCTTAGATACCCAGGTTTTCTTATTATAATCTTTCCTAAGGTCGACATCTAAATAGTCTATTCTATCCTTATTGAAGAGAAATGTGAAGCAAAGGAAGTCCAGAATTATTGAGGTACCTAATGAACTCTTCGATCTCAGTGTTTGTTCCATCAAACATCACAAACATATCATCTAGGAATCGAGTGTAGAAGAGGAGCTTTGAATTGTGGTCTCCTTCATTTAGTAAATAGGATCTCTCCCAAGATGCCATGACTAAATTAGCTATGCTCCCCCCACATGGGGAACCCATGGCTATCCCAATTTTTTGATGGTATAATTCCTTCTCAAATTTGATAAAATTGTATGACAGGACCACATCAATTAACTCTCCTACCAATTGACTTTCTTCACTAGTTGCTCCCAGTGACCTTAACATAGCTGGTACCCAATCTACTGCTATATTGTGGGGAATAGAAGAGTAAAGGTCTTTCACGTCGATAGTTACAAAGAAGCAATTAGGGTGGAACCCCAAAGAATTAATAGAACTTAAAAAGGACCAGTGAACATCGGTAACTCTCAAGAGAATGAGGGGAACCTCACTATGCTCATTGAGCTTTTAACCCAGAAAGTGGACCGGTTGTCGCAGCAGGTCAGCGCTACAACCCGCTTCCACGAAGAATTACAAGAGAGAGAGAACAGGACCTGTGGAAGTATCACGGGTACGCAGAGAGTACAGAACAGTGGAGTTAGGAGTAGTTCCTGTCAACCGGGAGGTAGTACCACTACAACAGGAAGTAACAACAGAAGCGAGCAGTGCCTGGATGAACAGCAACACGACCGTGGTATTGGTGAAACAACAGGAACTGGACACCAAGGGTCCGGAGCCATTCAAGCCCATAGAAACATCGGGGCGACTCCAGCTCTGGATGTATGGGTACACAGAGAATTTGTTTTTAACAACGGAGGCGTTACCTCACTTGGCAGACCGTGAGGAGGTAAGCCATGACTTAACAACTAGGCTGACTATTTTGACAACAAACTTTAAAGTACGGAAGTTGCAACTGGAGGTTGCTTACTTCCGTGAATGTATCAAACTGAAAATAGTGCCAAAGGGACTGCGACAATGGCAATTCCCTGCAGGACTAGTGGAAGGTTCCTCCTTCCACAAGGCGTTGTTGTCACTGTTTGATAGACATGGGTTGGAACTGTTAGGGTTGCTTTGTGAACAATACCAACTTTTAATAGATGTTCTACTCAGAGAAATTGATGAACTGGACAATGGCATCAAAAATGACATTAATTATGGGAGATACCAGTTCGAATATGAGAGGTGCTTCTTGAGCATCGATGAACACCTGAGTAGATTGAATCTAACAAAAAACAAAAAAATCACTAGAGACCTTATAGACATGGTAAAGCATACCCAAAACCACCTGTGTATACCAACAGTAAGGCCTTAATCACGGGGGACCCAGGGGCAAATATAGATGTCGCTGGTGTTCTGGAGGGAGAACAAAGGTATCAAAATGGGGACCAATGGGATGAAGACATGGAGCTCAACAGTCAAGATACTAGAGCTGAGACCAGGAGAAGTGAAAGGATAGCGAACCAAAATCAAAATAAAAATAATAATAAAAACAAAAACAACAACATAGGTACTAATAACAACAATGGGGCCAACATGAACAGTAACAACCAGGGTGAAAATTTTCGACCAGTAGCCTCCCACATTCGTGGGCAGAACAACAACAAAAGGAGGGGGGCCAGGAGGAAGAGGTGGTAATTCCAACACAAAATGAGGACCCCCCGGAACTTTTTGATCAGGGCTGTAGGATACTATTGAATAAGAGTGGTGACTTTAAGGTGTTCAATTACACCCACTACAATATTAGTAGTGAGACGGTCGATCTTTTATCCAGAACACATACTTTTGTACCTTCCTGCCACTTTGACCTGGCTAGTACTTTAATAGACTTGAAACTGTTCACGAGGAAACTCAACTTGCTACACCTTATGGGCAACAATTTAAACAGGAAGTCTCAATTTTATGTATCCAGCGTCTTTAACCCTCCATTACACCCCACGCTGGTAATCTTTGAGAGAGCAATGGAACTAGATTTGAGGAACTTGAAGAGACAAAATCCAAAACATGGTTACATTAACCACAACATATCAACGGAAGAAAGAACTGAATTACAGTTCCTTAGGGAGGCCCCTGTCCGCTTAATGAAGCTGGACAAGGGGGGTGGCATTACCATCATGACTAGTGAAGACTACAGTGCAAGAATGTACCAAATTCTTAATGGTGAAGCCTATTCGAAATCATCCATCAGTGAGATGAATACAGCACATAACAGAATTAAAAGCTTCATAGAAGAGTTATACATTGAAGCACGTATTGATAGAGAAACATATAGTTACATGCAACAAATCACACCTAGAACACCTTTATTGTTTGGAATCCCCAAAATCCATAAGAACATTAACGATCCACCAATGAGACCCTTGGTGGACGGGAGAAACAGTATCACATATACCTGTGCCAAGGTTTTGGATAGTATTTTACAGAAAATATGTGGTAATGGAAAAGCAAATCACTAAAGATTCCTGGTCCTTTTTAAGTTCTTTTAATTCTTTGGGGTTCCACCCTAATTGCTTCTTTGTAACTATCGACGTGAAAGACCTTTACTCTTCTATTCCCCACAATATAGCAGTAGATTGGGTACCAGCTATGTTAAGGTCACTGGGAGCAACTAGTGAAGAAAGTCAATTGGTAGGAGAGTTAATTGATGTGGTCCTGTCATACAATTTTATCAAATTTGAGAAGGAATTATACCATCAAAAAATTGGGATAGCCATGGGTTCCCCATGTGGGGGGAGCATAGCTAATTTAGTCATGGCATCTTGGGAGAGATCCTATTTACTAAATGAAGGAGACCACAATTCAAAGCTCCTCTTCTACACTCGATTCCTAGACGATATGTTTGTGATGTTTGATGGAACAAACACTGAGATCGAAGAGTTCATTAGGTACCTCAATAATTCTGGACTTCCTTTCCTTCACATTTCACTTCAATAAGGATAGAATAGACTATTTAGATGTCGACCTTAGGAAAGATTATAATAAGAAAACCTGGGTATCTAAGATACATCGAGGCGACATACTCTAATTCCTTCCTCCATTTTTCTAGCTGCCACCCTAAACATCAAAAGAAATCTGTTGTAAAAGGTCAGTTAGTAAGGGCAGCTAGAATGATAACGTATGATGAGGAATTTGTTAGTGAATGTGAAACCTTATTTCAGTTCTTTTGAGGAGGGGTTACCTCATGACTTCCTCACTGAGATTTTCGAGGAAGTTAAAACAAAAAGAACCTTGAAGGTATATGTACCACTGTTAAATGAGAGGTGTTCGACCCAGAGTGTTACAGTGGTTAATGAAGGGAGAGAAAGGAATGAGGTGAACTACATGGCTAGTTTTATTTGCACATTCAACCTATATTCCAACGCTATCTTCAATATTATTCTAAAAAATTGGGACTTCCTGGCTAATGATGATGAATTGAGACACAAACTCCCAATTAAACCAAAGATAGTATACAAAAGGGGCAGCAACTTGAAAGAACTCCTCGAGAGTAGTAAACAGGGATTTTCAACTAGGAAAGGTATGACTAAATGTAACATGTGCAAGTACTGTAAGTTTATTGATGAAGGCTGTAATTTTGAAATAGGTGAGTGGAAGTTTAAAACAAATTATAAACTCAATTGCAACAGTAAACAGGTAGTGTACTTAGCCAAGTGTTGTCACTGCCCGGTCTTCTATATAGGGAAGACGGACAGAAGGTTAAGCGAGAGGATCTCTGAACACCTATACAGCATTAGGTGTAATAAACTGTCCAACGCTTTGGCAAGGCACGTTAACGAACATCCAGGACACGAGTTCAAATTCAGGGCCATTGACCAACAGGTCAGTGATGGAAGGGGTGGTCATGACTCACTTAAACTCGAAAGGAAAGAGCTCCTTTGGCAATTGAGGGTTAATTCTAACCAGAGACCTGGCATAAATGAAATGTGCTCAATTCAGTGTATACTGAGGTTAAAGAACTTAGAGAGGTAGTAAACTCACCCCCCACCCCTTGTCAAGCCTATTAATAGGTGGATGCTTTATATACATTTAGGCACTTACAAGACTAAACATCAGCACACATTACAACTTGTACATTTTGTATTGGATGCATAATTACGTGCAAACTAAGTAGGAAGTAGACCTATTTGCAGCAAGACACATTAATTCTTCTTTTAAGTTTATTTTATTTTCATTTTAGTTGCATGGTACTTCCTATTATTATTATTGTGTGTTTTAACTTCTTAAAGTTGTTTAAAAACCCTGCAATTTTAGAACTTTCTAAAGTTGCTTAACCTCCAAACAGTAGAGATTTGTTGAAAAGGGGATGGTTTTGTACATAGGGGATGACTTGTATTAATTTTGCACATTAATATTGAAAAGTAACAAACACAGTTTACACCTTCACATCAGTGTTGTTACTTATACTGTGATGGATTCTAACTTCTAAATATTTTATTGTTATTATATAGAATCAAGCATGTTTTGTATTGACTAGCCCTGGTGGTTGTTTTAGTCTTTACATACTGTTTTTATAGGTTGCAGTTTACTATGCTTGTTTTAATTAGTGAAACAGACCTTTTAAATGTTCTAATTAGTGTTAATTGATTGATGTATTAAATGCAGCCTTTTGGAAGGCTCCACTGTTTTGCATTCTGAAGAAGTTGAGTATTCACTTGCTGAAAAGTGCATGATACTGAACGCACTTCAAGTCTATCAGTAAATAAAAGGAAAAATATTCCAGCATCTTGTGGAGAGCGTCTTGAATCCAACCAGTGAGTTTTTACTTTTCTGATATTATTGATGCTACTGTGAATGTACTGATATTAGTATAGAAATCAAGATTAAGATAATGCAATAATGTAACAGTGGAAGGATAAAAAAGAAAGCACTGAATAAACTAGAAAAATCCTAGACAAGCTACTAGATTTTGCCAGATCCCTTGGCATAGTAGAAATCTAGGAAATAAGATAGAAGGGTTTAGGGGAGCATTAATTTGATCAACGTGCTCTGGTTACTCACTTAATCCAATACAGAGTCACAGGGGCACTACAGACTATCCCAACATTAAACAGGTTCAATTGAATATGGACCCAGTTCATTAGAGGATGAACATATTGCACACCCACCCACCCATCCATCCACCTACACACATGGACACCTACACACATGCACACACCTACAAGCAGTTAAGATGAACACCAATTAACCTAATGCACATCTCTGGGATGTGGAAGGAGGACCTGGCAAAATCCCACTTAAACAGAGGACACACAGACTCCAGACAGAATGCACCAAAGGCCAGAAATGAACTCGAGGGTCAGGTACTGCAAGGTAGAAATGCTAACTTTTGTGTCATTGTGCTGCCTATTTAGGAGAACAAAAGCTAAAAGACATAAGTCAAAGATGAGATAAATAATGAAGGGAAACAAACTGAATAAATGAAACAAGCACAACTAAAGCATGTATAAATGTTACAGCTAGCAAACAGAGTTATAAAGCACAGTGCACATAATATTGTGGACAGTACCAAACTAAGGTTAAGGTATGTTGAAAATGGAGAAAATATAATCACTTGCTATGGTTTGAAGACACAAAGATACAAATTATAGGTAACAAAACAGAGACTGGAAGGCAGAAAGAGACAAAGAAACAAGGCCAGAAGTCAACATAAATAACTTCAGACAATTATGATTAAATAGCAGAAATAGCAGAAAATGAAGATACTAATAAAAATCACATTATAGTATGTAGCTTTTATATGAAAGAAAGAGTGAAGAAGCAAGAGACTACAATAAGATACAAAGGCAGTTAATGCAAATGTTGATAGACATGAGATTCTCAGTTAACATAATGTCACAGGAAATCTGTAATATATTTTGGCCAAAGCCAAAGCTGACGAGGTCTAAGATCATAGGTTCATAGGTGTGTACTTTACAAGCCTAGCCCATAGGATTACCCTGGCATCATGCCACCGACCTTAGTTCCCAGTGTCTCTTGTTGAGTAGAGCTACATGAATGATCCCCGGGGTGAATTTTCGGATCTACTTTAGTTCAGCGAATGATCAGATGATCGAACGCTGTTAGTTCGAACACTAATAGTCGAACTGGCAAAATAGTGAATGGTCAGAACAGCTAATTTTTTTCCAGGAAAAAAAATCGCTGGGCAGTCTCTCTGGGTTGTGCCGTTTCCTCCACTTTAGTGCAATCTCAGGAGATGGTATATTTAAGTAGGGGGGGTTTGGGGGTACAGCCCCCCACTTAATTTACTGTTTAGTGTTTTCATTTTTTTTTGAGAACAGCGATTTTTTCCCAGTGGAAAGAAATCGCTGTTCTGGTTCTTTGCTGTTATGAGTTTTTGAGCTTTAGGGGTCGATATAACAATGTTCGATCATCTGATCATTCGTTGTTATAATATAGACCCAGATTTTCTATTTCCCATCCACTCATCAAGATTTCTCTTGAAGAGGGCCATTGAGGTGCTTTGTTTGACATGTATGGGAAGTCTATTCCATAGCATGGACAGTCTCTGGGTTATGAACCTATCCCTCCAGCTTGTTCTGCTGATTGTGGTAATGAGGTTGAGGTCTCTGGAGCATGTGGTGTGGAGGGATTGGGATTTCCTTAGGTGTAGCATTTCTAACAGAGCTGGGTCAGACATGGCTCTAAGTAGATGATATGAGACAGAGAATAGCTGGAGTTTTTTGAGTCTGTCCATATAGGATAAGTGTTTAAGGCATAGGAGCCTCTTTGTAAGGTGTATACAGGCTAACAAAGCCAGATCAGGTAAAAATGCTTTCATACAGAAGAATAAGTAAAGGAGCAGGTGGCAAAAATTCTTTTGCATGTTTTATAAGAAAGATCAACTACATTTTAAGTAATTTTCAGTGAAAGTATTAGGTGGGTTATAGATGTTGAAAAATTAAGATGAAAATGAATATTAGGGACTGAAACTCTGTAGGCTACTAAATAAGCATAAAGCCTGTTTAATGGTGTTTGGACATTGAAAATAATCAGGCCAAACATCATGTAGTTTATGGGGTGACAATAGTATAACCTCACAGGAAAATTCATTTCAAATTAAAGGGTGTAGTCAAACTAAAGCTAAAGAAAAATCAACATTTTGTAAAGGTATTTAGCCAGTGCTGCTGGTTTTATTGATGGTGACCCAACTAAGCGTAAATTCCAGATGAAGTAGTCATTTGTATGGATACAAGAGTTAGGCAGAGGAAAATGCATCTGGCATATAATGAAGGATATCATAACTGAGATCACTGGTCCCAAGATATTCAGTATGTTAGGTCTCAGAACAGGATACCCACAACTTGAGTTTCCCTCAAGTAGCTGAAACATTACAATGTTCTCTAGCTACACGGCCGCGATGATGCATAAAAAACTGACAAGCAGTGCAACATTGATTACTGAAAACTTTCAGCATGGGATACAAGTAATTCATAAGATGAAAATGTAATTCTCTGACAAAGGAGTTAGATTAAAACAAAATAATCATTTACAAAATAAGAAAAGGTATGATTTTGGCCTCTACATCATCAGATTCTAGGGCTTTATATTCACTAAGACTGGCAGGTTATATGACACCAGGAAAGTAAAATCAATGCACAATATGACACTTTCAACCAGTGCAGACGAGGAAAAATGTCCACTGTGAATGGCCAAAATTAGTTTTATGTTCATAAATGACATTAATATGGTTACAGGCCACTCATGGAGCTATTGAAGAAAGTGTCTTGTTTTGTTTGTGTGTTAAAGATGGGGTCAAAGTGAGATAAAGCAGTAGCTTACTTTGATACAAATAGCCCTATATTATTAGAAGTGGATACAAGGCTGGGCATAGTGAAACATTAGGCCAGTTATCAAGATGAACATCAAAGACTGTCTACATTTGCAGGCAGATCACTATGTGATATTGAATTGTAATATAACCAAACTGGAAAGGGAGCTTTTGCCATGATCTAGCATGAGAGCATGTTCCTATCTATATTTTTGCAAAAAAACGTTATATTAGTCCCAGGCAGATCACAAGCCATTATAAACTATATTTGTTATATATTTATTAACTTCAAAGCAAAACCTACCTCTATGACTAATAGATGATCTTGAATATTTTAGTATCAGCATTTTACAGTATGGCATTTAAAAATAAAATACAATATTACTGGTTACTTTTCTCAAGAAATCCTGTGAATTAGACACAAAAAGGTGAGATGTTAGAGTATCTGATGATTACATGAACGTAATTATTGAACATACTCTTGTTAGAGTATTACCCATGTAAGACATGCACACTGCAAGAAAGTAAGTCAGTCATGACTGTAGTAGATAACAGAGAAAAAATCTCAGGTTATTAGTAGTACTGAGAGAGAGAGAGAGAGAGAGAGAGAGAGAGACCGAAGCTGTAGGCTACAGGTGTATGTAATGATGTAATGAGAAAAGGGTGTAGAGAAGTTAAAGACTGTCAAAAGAAAGAGTGACAAGAGAAAGTGGAGAAAGGATCTAGGATAGTTTAGTGGTTGTGTAGTAATGCTGTAGTAGAGACACGAGGCACAAAATGAAGAGTGAGGATCCAAAAGAGGAGATGTTAAAGAGATTTAAGAAATACAGTGCAAAATAGTGTTTGCAGAGTAGGAAAGTTTGCTTAAAGCTCCCAAGATCATAATATCAAAGAAACATCAGAAGAGTATATTGAGGTATGTCAAGGCACTCTTAGCCCGGGTAACAGTTGTAACTAGACCTAAAATAACAGGTTGTATTCCTTGTTTTCCTGTCCCAGTTCTTGGCAGTGCATTTTCAAACTGCTTGGTGCCAGGGAAGATTATTTTGCATCATTTTGTTGACTGGAGATAATCACTTGTGTGGGACAGGCCAAGTGTTCCTTTTTCAGTTTGCTTGATTATTAAGTGAGTAAGCCCATAGGTTAGATGTTATCCTTCACATGTGGTGATCCAGAAGTATTGTGACTTGATGTGATTACAGTTTGTAAGTGGAAATTCTTGAATCAAACTCAGAACTACAGAATAAAGTAAATTAGCAGCTCATAATCCCAACACATTGTGCTTCAGTGCACAGCTGAACACAGTCAGTTCAGCTTTTGTAGGAAAGTATATCAGGGCATGGCTACAAAAGTTCCCCAGCAGCAAGTGCCAGTGAATTTATTTATTTGTCTGCGTCACACAGATGACTGACATAATAACGCTGAAACAACAAATACCAACACATTCTGCACATGCACAGAAGTGTTTTTGCAGGGGGGAAGCCCTCCCTGCAAACCCCCACCCCAATGATATACATAACTCGAAGATTGCACAATCCTTGGGGAAAGGGAATATTCCCTTACCTGGGGATTGTTGATCTCACACACCTGTTGACCATCTGTTTGTATCAACCAAACATATGTTGACTTATCTTCTCATTTCATCCAGTGACTGCAACCCATATATATTATACAGCAAATGAAATACATTGAAGCACAAATCAAGACAACACTTACAGTAGAGTGTACATAAGCAACTTATTTGGAAAATGCACTTACAATGGCAAAAACACTGATAATAGAGATGAAATAAACAACACAATTCTATTAGAAATAACACTTATAGGCTAAAAGTACAATTACATGTTATATACAATATTTTGCAGCATGTGAAGGAACTTATTCCCATTATACTTGGAAAAATAGAAGAACACCATTCTGTATGTGAAATTACACAGCATATTAACTGAACAAATAGTTGTATATGGCAGACTTAAAACATTCTTGTAGCAGGTCATGACTGTAGTAGACAGAAGAGAAAGAGTCCCAGGGTAATAATAGCAGTGTGTGAGGGGGGAGAGAGAGAGAAAGAAAGGGAAAAGCTGTAGGCACTACAGGCGTATGTAATAAGAAAAGGGTGTACAGAAGTTAAACACTGACAAAAGAAACAAAAAAAAAAGACCAACAAGGGAAAGTGGAAAATGGATCTAGGATAGTTCAGTGGTTGTGTAGGGAGGTTTATTTACAAAGTTTCTTAGTTGGTGTTATCAGTTTGATTTATGGAATCTAGATAGGAAGAAGCATTACTCGACATTGCTGTGGGGAGTGTGTTTTGTGAGATTATCCTTTGTCCAGAATACTGCTGCATTTGTAGGTTTCTTTTACGTAGTTTTATTGCTTGTACCTAAAATCCTTGTAATTAGTAGCTTGTCTTATTTCTGGTGCAAGCCCATTCCAGTAGGCAAAAAAATGTTACTAAAATTTATTTCACTAAGGACCAGAGTGAATGGCGTTCTCACTAGTTTAAAGGAATTGTTATCTTGGTTTTGCAGTGAGTAGTGTAAATGATTTACTAGCCATTTAGAGCCAAGGGAGTTGCAGTTGTATTCATGGAAGATTTTCAATGTAAGGTTGGATAAGGGGTTCATAGATTCATACTAGGCTAATGATCTCCAGGGTCTTTACAAGCCTATCCATTCAATCCAACCCAGTTTTGTCCTAGAGCTGCTTGGATGCATATAATGGGATATGTTAGGAAGGGGTGGAGGTTATGTGTGTAGAGTGTATGTTATTTCGGGATTAATTTACTTACTGTTGACCTCTGTCAAACAGAGACATGGGAGCCATGCCAGGGGTAAATTTGCGATTTTCCATCCAAGAGTCAAAGTTTCTTTTGAATAGAGTCAGGAATGAAGTCTCCTTTATGTAGATGAGGAGCTTATTCCATAGTATGGGGATTCTTTGAGACACATATCAGCCCATCCACCAGATTCTACTTATGTTGCAGACAAAATTCAGGTTCTTAGATCTATTGTTTCTGATGTTGTATGTCTTGTGGATATTCATGAGATCCATCAAAGCTGGATCAAATGATGCCTTATATGCTAGGCATAGATTGCCTCTCAGTAACCTGTAGGAGACTGAGTACAGAGATAGGACCTTAAGTTGATCTCTGTAGGACAGGGTATTCCTACCCT
This sequence comes from Protopterus annectens, assembly GCF_019279795.1. Taxonomy (NCBI): domain Eukaryota; kingdom Metazoa; phylum Chordata; order Ceratodontiformes; family Protopteridae; genus Protopterus; species Protopterus annectens. Next base: position 506,560,488 of record NC_056737.1, on the reverse strand, counting down.
GGGTTTTCCTGGTGAAGAACCTTTGAGGACATTTCAACTGTTGCAGGTGGCTGGCTAAGTACGTGCCAAAGGGGGCATTTTACTCAATGATGGGTCTGATAAGGGCTGAGTAGGGTGGTACTACTACTTCCTTGGACCTTGATACCATACCCTTGCTTATGAAATGGGTGACATAGAATGATTTTCTTACTATCTTGAATATGTGTTGGTCAAACACCAGATAACTGTCTACATATGTTCCCAAATCCATAACTATCAAGTCAACTCTTAGGGGTGTTTCATTGATGAAGTAATTAGCTTGGATTGACACCTTCCCAAAGGGCGCTATAATGCATTTCTTTGCATTGAGTTTTAATCAATGACTTTCGCAGCAGTCATTTGTTTGTGCTAGATCCTCTTGTACAGTGTTGGTGTCATGGGGGGAATATATAGTAGCTCACAATTTACAGTCATCTGCAAATCTGATGAGCCAGAGGTCTTTGACATTAGACTTGACTTCCGATAAGTAGATGCCAAACAGAAGTGGATCCAACACAGAGCCCTGGGTTATGCACCTTTGACCAGTCTCTTGGTGGAGGTGGTCTCACTGATCCTGACTTCTTGGATCCAATCTGTGAACCAGCTGGAAATGCAGAGAGTTATGTAGGGATTTATGTCTAGTTTTGAGAATTTGTCAACAATACCCGAGTGGGGTATTGTATTGAAGATCTTGGCCAAGTCAAGGTAAGCAGTTTTCACCATTTTTCCCTTGTCCATAGCCATGGTGACCCTCTGGAAGAAGTCTACCAGGTTAAGTAGGTAAGACCTTCCTATAACAAAGCCAAGCTGGGATAGGTTCAGTGTTTGCTGGTTGCCCAGTGTCCTTGATGATCATTTCCATGATAATTCGTTCCATGGCTTTGCATATTAGACTTGTCACACTGATGGATCTGTAGTTCTCAGGGTCAATTGATGGTCCACCCTTATGATAACTGTTGCAGCCCTCCATTCACCTGGCACATAACCTTTTTTGAGGCTGTAGTTGAAGGGTGTCTCAAGTGGTCCTGCTAGCTCATGTTTTAGGCTATTCAAGAGGATATTTTCAGGGCCTCATGAAGCAGTTTTTTTGGTGTTAGTGGGCACCTCCAGGACATACTTCCTGTTGCTAGTTGGGGGGATATGCAGGAAGGGATTTCACAGGGTATAGTGGGGTGGAGTGGGGGGTGAAGTTAGAGTTATATTTATCAGCCAGTATATTTGCTATGTTACCAGGGTTAGTAAAGGTGTCATTTAACACAAGTACTGCACAGTGTTGATTATTACTGTTAAGATTCCTGACATAGCTGTAGAAGGTCTTGTGATTGTCCCCAGCCTGGGAGGCTATCCGGACCTCTTAATTAGCATTGCTAAAATTTATTAGCCCTCTAAGTTTCTTCTTTAGCTGACTCAGAGAGTTCTTGTCTCTGTGAGAGTTGCTGTTTCTGATTTTGGCCTTGACTTTTTTCTTTTGTTATATATCCTGTTACGGTAAGAATTCTACCAGTGTGGTTTATTTTTGGTGTTAGATCTGGACTTACGTTTGGTAGGTAAAGGAGCCTCAATGCAGTCATTTCCATGTTTGCACAGGGTTTCTGTAAATAATTCTGCATAGGTAGCTATTTTCCTGGGGATTGGGGAGCCATGAATTTTGACAAACCATTGCTTAATAAGATGTAGTTTACTTTAGTATAGTTCTTAACTGTTATGGGTTTAGTTGAGTTTTCATTGTTGAATTTATTTTGAGGGAGAGAGCTTTGTGGTCTGACTTCACCAAATAGGATGTGACATGGTGGGGGGTTTGTGCAACGCTTTCTCATGTTAGTGAGTACTAGGTCCAATATGTTTGATCTTCCGGTTGGAGAGTGCACTGTCTGATCCAGGGTTTTGGTGTTGATGAAGTCCAGAAAACACTGTGTCTGTGAGTTAGAGGCTGTGTATGTTTCCCAGTCTATAGATGGGTAATTAAAGTCTCCCATGAGTAGGACATTTGGTTGAATGATGAGTGCCTTTAGTAGGGTTAGGTAAGAATTGTGAGCTTTGTGGGGTCTAGAGGATAACCTGTAGCTGGCCAGTTCATGGTAGGGCATCTTGTCTATCGAGACTTGGACATGGATGAACTCCAGGTCATCATCCTGTTTAACCAACCTAGAGCTGTATTTGCTGCTAACATAGATAGACACCTGCACCTTTAGCCACCGTTTGTGCTGCTGTTGGTCCAAATGTGTGCAAGGAATTGTATACTTCCAGTGTTGGAGAACTTTCTGCAGCTTTAAACCAAGTCTCTGTAACAACACAGATGTCTACATTCTCTAGAGTGAGGAGAGCTTGTAGGGTGTGGAGTTTCTTGTTTAGGCTCATAAGCAGTGAGCAGTTACACCTTAAGGTTGCTTAGAGCTTTTTTTGCTATGTTGGTAGTTTTATCATTTTGACATTGCACAAAAGGAAATGGAAAGAGTTTTAGCCAATATCTGAAAGCCCGGGGGGACAAGTGCAGACCATCCTTAGCAAAGGAAAGTGGTCTGTTAACCATGCCCTTCCATGCTGATAGATATTGGATTTCCCTGGAGTGATACCAGAAACTAAGCCAATTATAAAAATCGATACTTTTCTGTTCATATTGTGGCATCATTTTTGGTGAATGTAGAATACTGCTCAAAACAAGGCACATACCTGTCTGTGCTACATATTCAGAGAGATCCTTAATGCCTCTTTTCATATAGTCCAGTGAGATATTCCTCGGGTCATTTTTCATTCACATGAACCATGATAAAATCATATCGGTACCTGCGGTGCAGTGACTTGTGTGCTTGCATGATACTGTGGATCCAAGCGCTAGATAGGCAACTAAACATTATCTTCTTCTTGTCCATTTTGGTGAGAGGAGTAAGTGTCATGCAATAGAATCACATATGGCAAGAGTACTAGCCAAAGTGTTTGCTTGCCTCATGACCTTTGTTCTTGAGGGATCATCAGGTGTAGGCTTTTGTGTAGTGTTAGGTGTTGCTTTTGGTGTGTGTTTTAGTGATTTCAGAGGGTAGCTGTTGCAGTTTTATGGCTTAAGAGATCACTGAGATTTGCAGAGGTTTCCTTTATATGCCTCAGCATAAGAAGGCCTTTGTGTGTGGTGAGCAGTACGTATAAAGGATGTAATGAGTGTGTTTTTGACAACCTTGTTTGTAAGAGAGATTTTTGCCTCCATGGAAGCTATGCATGTACATCTCTCGTGTACTGTGTTAGTTGCTTTAAGGATTAAAAGGTTGTTTGAGTACATGAGAGAAATGTTACATTGTCTCCGGATGCCCATATCTACCAAGCTGGCCAGAAAGACATTAGAAAATTGCAAATCCATGTTGTCAGGACATGTATTAGGATTGGACTACTATGGTTTATGGTCTTGGTTTTACAGGAGTCAGCTGAGTGGTGTCTAGGCTGAAGACTAGATGTTAGATAGTGCTATGATCTTAGTGCTGTATGCCACTATCTAGCTGCCCTAAGCTTAGTTCCACACAAAGCCTTTCTATGTTATAGGTTAATGTCCTGAGAAGTAATTTTAGAGATTTGCTACTATACTGGTTACTGCTAACCACCACTCAGTGGTGAATAGCTCTGCAAAAACACACCTAAATTACAGCAGACAGAAAAAGATAAAAACTAACTCCCTTGCCCCCTGGCCAATAAATGACTACAGTTTAAACTCCCTGCAGTGCTTCCCAACTCAGAGAGACCAGGCAAACACCTTCCACCACCAGATGGATAATCCTGTATATTCCTAATGTAAAAGCACAGTAAAAATAGCTCTCAAGTACAAATTAACACCCAACTAAGTCCCGCAATGCTCTCTAGCAGATGAAGCAATCTCACTTTAAGCTTCCCTGTGTTTTCCACAAATCAGACTGACCAGGCTACTTTACTACTCCTACTAGAATTGCAGTTCCAGTCTTCTTAATGTAAAAACACACTTTGGTTATCCAAAAGTGAAAAGGTACCAACTAGCTACAGCAAGTGATTGTCACTTTAAGCCCTCTTGTGTGTTTCTCAACTCAAACAAACCAGGATACCTTTTTGCTCTCACTAGAATTGCAGTCCCAACCTTCTTAATGTAAAAACACACTTTAGATAGACAAAAGTGAAAAGGTATCAGAAACAAATCAAATACCTAGCTACGGCAAGTAATTCTCACTTTAAGCCTCCTTGTACATTTCCCAACTCAGACAGACCAGGCAACCTTTCTACTGCCACTTGTCCCAGTCTTATTAATGTAAAAAGATACTTTTGTTGGCCAAAAGTGAAAAGGTGCCAACTAACTACAACAAGTAATGGTCACTTTAAGTTCCCCTCTGTGTTTCCCAGCTCAAATAGCCCAGACTACTTTTCTACTCCCACTAAAATTGCAGTTCCAGCCTTCATAATGTAAAAACACACTTTAGTTGGCCACAACTGAAAAGGTACCAGAAAGAAGTCTACCAACTAGTTCCAAGTAATTGCAAGGTGATTCAAAAGCAGATAAGCCAGCAATGAGGAACACACACACTTCAAGGCAATTTCAATGTAAACTAACAATCTAAGGGGAGGGTCTTCCCAGTTTCTTCTTTCAGTAACCAATGAGATGATCAGAGGGGATAAAACTAGGAGACATTTCTAGGGCCAGCTATACACTAGAGGCAAGCAGAACAAAGTCCCCAAATATAAAACCAAAACAGCATAGGAAGGGTAGAAAGGCAAACACTTAAGCCTTGTACAGAATCCAAAAAGCAATGCTGACTATAACAATGCCTTAAATTAATAGGTTTAACTTCAGATAAAGAGAAAAACACACACAAAACTGTTTTAAATGGTAGGATAAGTGCAATTATAAATCTGCTTAATATGTATCTCTCTGAATGCAAAAATGTAGTCCAAATAATTTTGGTACCAACTTCAGCAGTCTGAGAGGTAGAGTGGACTGCTTGTGTGCTGTAAAATACCAGGGAGCTGGGTAGATTGTAGATGTGAAAAGATGGGGAGGCATAAAGTAGACACAGAAGGAGGAAGGCCTGAACTAGTTTCTGCCTGAGTCAGGGGCTAGGTATTTTTCATGTCTGTAGAGTAGGCCGAGTTTTTGATTGGTATTTTTGATACAGTGCTGAATATAGGTATCACATTTTAATTGATCATCAATAATAACATCAAGACGTTTAGTATGTAGGTTGGTTTGTATGATGGTATTGTCAAGTCAGAAAATGGTGAAGGTTGTTTTGAAGTTAGAGAGGGTTTTTGGAAAAAGCGTAGTAGCTTTGTTTTTTTTTTTTTGGATTTAGAATTAGTTGATTGTCAGTTAGCCATTTTTCTACAGATAGGAAGCTATGTTGAGTAGTAGATAGGAGGTTAGAGAAACTCTCAGAACAGGTAATAAGGGTAGAGTCTTCCACATATTGTGTCAAGGAGGATGCTGTACAGGAAGTATGCAGTTGGTTTGTGAAAATATTAAAGAGTAGAGAGCCAAGAATCGAGCTTGAGGCATCCTACTTTGGTCTGGTAAGTAAGGGGAGCAGATAGCCTGCCATCTTACTGATTGTTGCCTATTAGTGAGATAGCTAGTGAAGCATTTAACAGCAGAGGGAGATAAGTTGAGTTCTGATAGTTTATTGAGAAGTTTGGAGTGTGATGTGGTATTGAATGGTTTAGAAAGGTCAAGAAAGAGGCAAGAAACCAGTACATTTTTGTTCATGGCTATGGCAATGGTTTGAGTAAAGGACAGGAGGGCAGTAGATGTATTATGATGGGGTCTGAAGCCATGCTGTGTAGGGGTTAGGGGATTATTATCTAGAAGGTACTTAATAAGCTGCCTGTGAATAGATTTTTCAAGTAGTTTAGATAGCAGAGAGAGGAGAGCAATAGGTCTGTAGTTAGATGGTTCATTGCTGTTGCCTCCCTTGTGTAATGGAGTGATAAAGAATGATTTCCATAAATCTGGGACAGTGGATTTTTGAATAGATCTATTGATCAGGACAGAGACAGGGTAGGCTATTGAGTGAGTGGCTAGTTTAAGAAAGAGGGTGGGAAAGTTGTCAGAAGAGGGGGAGCATGGCTTCAGCTTAAGCAGTAGAGATTTGATGTAAGATGTCGGGATGGGGTCGAGAGTGAAAGAAGGAGTATTGGTGAAATATGGAGTGGGGTGTGTGTTTATTGTTCTGACCATTGTGGGTGAGTTTGTGAATAGATTCAATGAGGTAAGAATTTAGAAGAATGGCAGTTTCAAGGTGGGTTTTGTCAGGGTAGGGTTTGGGGGTAGAAAGGTTGCCTGGGTGCAGTATCTTATTAGCAGAATGCCAAAATTGTTTTGGGTTAGACTTATGGGTGAGTTGGGCATTGGAGTAGAAGTTTTTGTTATCTGTTTTGATGTGTTTTTTAGCTAGATTACAAAGTTATTTATAGGTATGGAGAAGAGAAGGTGATTTAGTTTTATTCCATTGTTTCCAGATGCTGTCTCTTTTTTTCATAAGAGTGATTGTATCTTTTGAGAGCCAGGGGGTGTGTGTTGTTTTGATTCTTACTTTTCTGAGAGGTGCCAGTGAGTCAAGGATGGAGATAAAAGTGTGAATGAAATGAAGGGCAGCATCATTTAGAGGGAGGTGTTGCAGAATTGACCAGTCTATAGAGTTTAGCATGTGATTAAAGGTCTCACTGTTAAAATTGGAGAGATTGTGACATTTTTTATACAGATGGTATTTTTATGTATCTGAACAGTGTGCCTAATACCTCGGATAGAAAGGTGGTCACTACGGGAGTCTGGTAGGATAGTAGGGATTTGATACAGGTTAGGGTCAGTTGTTAGGATCCAATCAAGAGTGGAGCTACTATTATTGTTTTAATTGAATCTAGTAGGTATAGTAAGTAGCTGATGAAAGCCATGTAGGTTGATGGTGAGAGATGGGCTAGTTGTAGATAGTTTTAGCCAGTCAATGTTAATGTCTCCTAACAGAATGGTTTCATAGCTGATATTGACTGATAGCCATGATAGTATGGATTTGAGGATGGGAATGTTATTACCTGGTGGGATATAGATAGCAGCTAAGTGAAATTTCTTTTGTGGGTTAAGGTGACAGTTTAGGATAAGTAGTTCTGCAGGGTAGAAATTTGGATGCGTTATGGGTAGGGAGGATATATTGAGGTGTTTGGAATATATAATGGCAACTCCACCACCTTTTCTAACCATTCTGTCTTGCCAGGATAGCTATTGTAATGGGGGAAGGGTTTCAGAGTTTGAGATGTGGGGCTTTAACCATGTTTCAGATAGGGTTAGGATGTGTGTGGAATGGAGGGTAATCCAGGAGTGTAGATCTGAGTTTTATTCGGGACGCTGTGTATGTTGAGTATATGGTAGGATGTCAGATGCCAGTGTAATCTTAAGGGCTAGGCTTGTAAAGGCATCAGGGCCATTAGCCTAGTACACACCTATGAACCTATGTTTTGGATTGGGGGGAGACTGTTTAGACTGGTGGCTGTTGGGATGGTGGAGGAAGTTGTAGGAGAAGCAGGACTTGGATTGGGGTGAATATCCCCATCAGTTAGAAGTGCGTTTGGGAGTGGGAAAGTTTGGAGTGGTACTGGTAGTGGTTTTGACACAAGTAATTTATCTTTAGCTTAGGTGGTAAGAGGGTGTGTGCTAATATTTTGTGTTTGTGAAGTTGGGTAGGGGAGATGTTAAATAGAGATTGATGGTGAGATAGAGCATGGGTACTATGATTCTTTCATTGAATGGAGAGTGTAATAGTAGTTGGAGGTTGGAAGTGGTGGAGTTCTAATTGGTAGGAGGTGAGTGAAATGAGGAAGTAAAGTAAAGGGACAGGAGGTAGATTATAGCCATGGCATAAGTTAGAGTTGTAATAAATAGCAGTAATCTGATTAGATGTAGTATAAAGGGAAAAGGGTGGGGCTCTGGGCAGTCATGGAGCACGGATGGGGTAATTAGATGAGGTGGGTTGGGTTTTGTGTTTGGGTAGAGAGTATAAATTAAAGGAAAGTGGGGTGGGTGGGAATGGGGGTAGGGTAGGGGAGCAGACTGAGCCCAAGCACAGCAAGGGCAAATGGAGCTGGCTTATACCCTCTTTGAGGATTGGAAGGTTTCTTTTAAGGAAAAACAATCAGTAAGAGTACACCACAGGTAGAAGTTGTATGCTGCTTACTAGTCTGCAATAGTGGGTTTTATTCTTTTTTACATTTGTATTCCCCTTTACTCTTTGTTTGCTGCACACTATGTTAAAGATAAAAGTAGCTTGAGACATTGCACTTTCATTTGGTGTTTAATTAGTGAAGAATAAGTACTGAGGAGTAAGGGCTGAAGGCTATGACTCTATTGAGAAGGGCTCAATACCTTAAAATAAAACAGATAAGTGAAGCAAAATGTATCACCAGTGAAATGGATGAAAATGGTGAGGAGGGGATTAAGAGGAAGAAGATTTGCAGCTGTCATGCCTGGGGTATGTGTTATAGCTGATTGTAACAGATTTGTAGCAAGGCATAACAGTGGTCACAAAAGTAGGCACCTACAATGCCCATAAGTGGCAACAACAGAGTTCCTGGAGTTAAAGCTGGGGTTGCAGTCTTTATTTTTGGATGATTATTGGTTAGAGTTTCCTTTGCTTTTAGCTGGAGTGAGAGACATCCTTGCTCGCGCAAGTAAGGGGGGACCCAAGGTGATCAGGTGCTCAGTGGCACTAAAAGTTGCAAAGAAGACAAAAGGAAGGAATATAAGACTAAAAGCAACAACATAAGGACACCAAAATAAGCATAGACATCATAAATACTATACAGATAACATAGCGAGTTAACATAGCCCATTCAAAGTCATAAAAAACAAATACATTGTGACTCTGCAGCCAAACATATTTAGCAGCAGTCAGTGTAACTTGTTAGAATATCCTATTACCAGACAATATTGAAACAATGTAGCAGTTTCACCAATTTACTCTACTGTAATATGTTTTATTTATAATATGATATTAATTTGACGCAGTACAGACTTTCAGATGAATTTGTTTGTTTTACAGTAATGTACCTATGATACCTTTACTACTTTGCATTTAGAACACTAGAGAAATGTTTTATATATTTGCAAGGTACTACAATCTAAATGATATTAATCTATGCTTCACAGCTGATATGCATAGAGAAGCTCTTTGTGTACAGTGCCATTTATTTATTTTTTTCCTTTTTCCAAAATATTCTCAAACAAGAAAATTGTTCTTAATAAGGAAACCTTGAGAAGACTCAGCAAAATTTCCAAATGCATACAGAAACATCATATTAAAAATGAAATACTGAGTCAGTAAGGAAAGACGTAAACAAAACCTATAAGCATTTCACAGGAGGTACATGATGAAACATTGTATAGTACAGTTAAATGAAACTAGTAACATATTTATGTGATCTGTTCCTATAGAAAACATGATGAAATGAAAGATGATGTATCTGATACATGGCCTCTGCCATGTAATAATAATATATAATAATTTATATTTTTAATGGCATAGTTTTTCTAGTTGTAGACTCTGAGCATTCAACCCAAGTGGATGTCACACAGATTGCTGGACTTGGGTACAATGTTTATATATTTTTTAGTCTGATGATCGTTAGTAAACCACTGTAAAATCTGAGTGTTTATATCTGTAAAACAGAATGTACTCAAGATTTCTCTCTGTTGGCTGCCCGCAGAGCTTTCAGCTAGTTTGAAATATGAAATATTCAAAACCTTTTTGAAAAGCATGATGCTTTTTTTTCTGCTAGGTCAGTTAACATCTATACAGTTTTGATTGCTTTGTTCATATGTAAATTTTGCTGTGCCCCTCAGAGCAGCATTGATGGGCAGCTGAAGAAATATGTATGCGTTCTTTCATATGCAAATTGCAAACAGTCCCAGTATGCAGGTAGAGATGTTCTAGTAATCTCATCCTGAAATAATGACATTTTTGTGACATGTCAGCTTGGCATTTCATTTTTACTAGAAGATATTTCTCAAGTAGCCTGCAAACACAGAATATTTGTCTTATAGATAAAAACATTTGTTTTGCCAGTGGCAAATTCTTTGTGGTTACTTGTCATTTTCCACTCAATAAACTCAGATGTTGATAGGACTGACCACAGGAGAGTTTGTTTGTCATGTTAATATTGATGGATTGGTTCCATATTTTTAAGAGACTCTTACATGCATTCTGGGGTACTGAGGGGTTAACAATGAGTCAAAACAGCTTTTATCAGTAATAAGACTAAAAGTGATTTGAATGTCATTACTCCTACTACTGTAGCAGCATGGAAAAAGAAAAATATATACACATATAATATAGGTATAAATTATATACATTTGTGAAATTATTTCTTATATTATTCTCAAAGTGAAATGTGCCTGCTTGTTTTTTTACTGAAGCCTTTGGCACCTCAGGTGTATAGAACAGTCAAGGCTTATTCATGATTATTTGGTTAATAGGCATAGAGATAGAGGTAGCACCATGGCTTTGTAGTTAGAGTTTCTACATTACAGCTTGGTATTTAAAGCATTACCTTTTACGGAATGCTCCTAGAGGTCTGTTTTTCAGTTACTTTGGTTTCCACTTAATATATTACATATGAATTTATAATGATTTATGTAAGACACGTTTCATCTAATTACAAATCATCTAACAAATTCATCTAAAACATACTAAGCTAAGACACACTTAGTCAAACCACATTGGATGTAAAACTGCATATACAGCATATAGCAAATACTTCTCTAAAACTTCTATTTTTGAAGGGGGGCAAGCTGTGCACCCCATACACCCCCTTAGTTAAATATTCTACCTCCACATTCATACAGCTGTGGAGGAAACAGAAAACACCACAAAGAGTGAATCACTGCAGGTGCACAAAGACAAACTTCCAGAGGTAGAGATACATTGTAACAGTGGGCATTGTGCACCAACACAAACTTCTAGAGGTAGAGATACATTGGAACAGTGGGCATCAGCAATGTGCAAATATTGATCCAACATTAATCTGCATTGTAATTTCTATGACCAAAAGCATTAACAGCAGTCATTTTCTATAGCCTTACAGATTTTTTAATCAAATGTAATTAAGCCATTAGTGTTATAGATGAAATACATTTTACATCAATTGTGACACTTTTCATTTTGTATATTGCAGATAAAATGCAATACACTCATATGTGTGTGTGTGTGTGTGTGTGTGTGTGTGTGTGTGTGTGTGTGTTGTGTGTGTATGTATCAACAAATATGGCACACAGATACATGAATGCATGCACATTCATATGTCTCTCTCTGGTTCTCTATGTATGTTTATGTGTGTGTGTGTATAGATATATCTATACACACATAGATATATGTATACCCAACTCCCAAACAGTCAATAAATAAGTACATTTTAATTTATTAATTTATTGACTGTTTGGGAATTGGGTAGATGGGCTGGTCCAAAGACCCTTTTTAGCCATGACCTAGGCACAAAAGTAAAGCTACAGAGTTAATTTTATTTTCTTATTTATTTGACATTTGTTAACCAGGTCAGTCCGATTGGGCAGTAACCCTTTTTCAGCAGAGACCTGAGAAGTAAAGCTCCAAATAGTACAAGTAACAAAGTAATCATGTGGCAGAATTTATAACTAATCTAAAAATAAAAAGTATAAAATTACAAATATGTCAAATAGTAAGATGACACAACATGGCAGAAATGGTCAATAAAAATGATAAAATTACAATGTGTCAAAGAGTAAGATGAAAAATATGCTAGAAATATTCAAATAAGTTCAGCATAATAGAGTACAGACTTACATACAACATTCAGCAGGATACAGAATGTATTTACCAGTTTGCAAAACAGAGAGAACAAATATATTATAAATGTTGAAACTATACAGGAGATAATCCCAAGGCAGAAAGCCATTTTACAAGACTACAGCTCTGGAAGCTGTAAGAACTACTGACTATTAGTAGCCTTTTTAGAAGCAGAGGCAGAGCGAGGAGGGAGAAATAGTTGCTACAGTAATATTAGAGGAGAGAAGGAGAATTAAGTTAATAACAGGTAAACATAAAGATCTAAACAAGCATAGGGAGCACAGATGCACAGGCATAGTGAGCTGCATTGCATCAATCGTAGAGTATTCGTATTACAAGGTTATTCAACACTGCATGCAAAAATGTATTCAGTACAATAATAAAAGACAAAAAGAATAACTGTTTTCTATATATAGTTCTAAATATATTATATACCATATATACTATACAAAGTATGCACAGGCAGAAAAAAATAGATAGGAGTGAGACACAGACTATGGTAAGGATAATGAATGAATTGGAGTCATAGCATTTGTCATTTTTCGTAAAACAATTTGCACTTTACGTCCTTGTGTAGATACCGAAAAAGTGCTTTCTTAAATTCAGTGAGTTTTGGCACATTATTTGAGATGAAAGTTTGTTCCAGAAAAAAGGCACAATCTGGAGAAAGCACTTTCCCCAATACTGTATTTAAAATGGATCCTGAGCCTAATTAGTAAAATGACATCTTCCTGGGAGTTTTCAAAGAACATACTTGGTCTCTCATCAGAATGGTTCTTTTCAGAAGTGGGTAATGGAATATTTTGGAATGGAGCTAAATGAGTAGGAAGGTTGGCCTTTCTGGGACTGTTAACTATTGCAGACTCTTTAAGAGAAAACAGTGATAAGAACTGGCAACAGCAAGAAGAACAAGTCTACAGATTATGTTTACAGCAGTCTAAAGTATCTATGTATTGTGAACTGAGTGAAAAGTAAGGAGCAGGACACCATATTCAAGCTTAGGGAACAAGACAGTTTTTGGTCAGGGATGCACATGCTACGAGAAAGAGGATGGTGTGAGATCTAATGACAGAGTTTTAATTGTGACAGGACTTTATTAATGATGCTGTCTCTGTGAGTAGAAAAGGTTAAGGATTGGTTCATGATGGGACCTAGATACTGGTATTTTGTAACTTAGAGAATGCTATTAATTTGAATGTCAGTGATGGAAATGTTAAGCAGGTCAAATAATTCTCTGGTTGATGAAAACACCATAACATTGGTCCTCTTATGGTTAATTAGGAGGTGATTAAATTTGGTCCAGTGACAGAGACTAGAAAAAAAAATTGTAGCTGACTTTGCATGCTAATAGGGCATTGATTGGCTTGAAGTAGAAGTATGCCATCTGCATATGAGGTTTAATGATGGAAGTTCTTCAGCAATTTTATGAATGAGTAGAACTGCAGGAGGGCCAAAGCAAGCCTTTAGGGATATCTGAATCCAGAGTAGCATTAGATGAAGGCTGGTTGTTGATGTAAAAACTCCTACTTTCATGGTAACTTTGGAGCCAGGTCATTGTGCTTGTGGCCAAAGTTAAGTTTTGTAAGTTTGTTCAGTAGTAAGTTGTGGTTTACAGTTCTGAATGCCCTAGATAAGTCTATGAATATTCTGGCAGTGATCAACCAATCATCAATGTTATTGTAGATATAACTGTTAGCTGTGAGCAGTGCTGTTGTAGCACTTAGATCATTTGAGACGACACACTGTCTATTGGACAGTAACCCATAGCTATTGATGTATGAATTTAGAGGAATTTATTAAGAGCAATTTCCCTTGAAAGCCTGAAAAGTAATTGGCCATCCATTGAAAACATAAAAATAGTGTCCCTGCACTCTCTGCACCCACACATTTCTACTTGTATAAACTCTTGGATCACTCAACATGGGTGTTAAGAGAAAACTACCTTATACTCACTATTTCATTCACCTGCATTGTCTCCTGTGCTCTGCTTAATGAAATTATTAGTTGAAGAAACTGCACCACTCATTTTAACTAATGTGTATTCTATGATAAAGGAGTGATACACCATTCAAGTATATGTGTGTGTGTGTGTGTGTGTGTGTGTGTGTGTGTGTGTGTGTGTGTGTATATATATATATATATATATATATATATATATATATATATATATATATATATATATATATACATACAGGTTTACTATTAAAATATCAAATATGCTTACAATGCTGGTCAGAAATCCAAAGTAGTCATGTTTGAAAATGTAAATATTTGCAGTTAAAAATGTTTAAAGTATGAAATATTGAAAATGAGAGTGTATTCACCTTTAAGAGCATGGCGAAGTGAAAGCGATAATGTCATAAGTCGACTATTGCATATACATACGTTTGTAAGCTGTGTTTAGCTGCTGGTGTTGGTTATTAGCAAAGTAAAGGAGTTTTTTGTTAATAAAAAGAGGTAGCAGCAGTCTTCTGGTGAGACATACATAGTAAGTATTATATAAGATGGTTATCTGCTAAGAGTTGTACAGTCTGTATTATAATTCATTGTCACAGCAGGCATATTGTTTTAGGTATTGCTGTCTAGGATGAGTCATATTGAGTCAAGTGAAATAGTACCTGGTAAAGTTGGTGTGGTATGTTAGACAATACTAACCCAGAAAGCAAAGAAAATGTTATGTATAGATGGCTATCAATATTACATTGAGAGGTTTACTGAGACAAGAATGTACTGGTATTGTATTAAAAAATGGGTGCTTACGTATTATCGCAACCAGATTTTGCGTCGTCTTTTAACTTTGTTGATTTCTACTGAAATGGCATCACTGAAGTGTAATATGGAAGGGTATACTGTCAGAAAGTCTGCCCAGATATCGGTGGTGGTTTTAAAAAATGTTAGGACTTATAATTTTTAAGATTTGTGGGAAGCGACCTTTAAACACATCAAGCCTTGATTTCTATGATCGCAGTGGTTACATGTGCATGTCTTGGTTCTGAAAGGAGTGTAGCAGTTAAGCGGATGATATTGCCCACAAGCGGAGTTTAAACAGCAGATTAGGTGCTTTCTATTATTTTCTGTAGTGTTTTTGTAGTCTTGGGGTAGGTTTACCACTGAATCGGCTGTGAAAAAAATAGTAAAGGTTTTGAAAACAGATCTCTTTCCTTCACCTGCTGGCAGCATGTCAAAGGAACGCCTTGAAAGTGAAATGGGACTTGCTTAAACTGACACAAGATGCTGGTGGTAAAGGGTAAACCTATTTTTCAAACCTTACTTTTCTGACTTCAATTTTTTCACCCATTTCAATGATAAACCTTCGTAAAACTACTAAAACATTACAGAAGACATGTCTAATCTTCATAACACTGTACTGCTACTACTTGACCTAAACAGAAGCAACCAGCATTGCTGCAAAAATCTGGTTGCAATAATATGTAAGTACTGAAAAATGAACTAGTGAATTGGTAGCAGATGGAGAGAAGTTGATTAAAAGTACAGGTTATATCCATGGTCCCGATAGTGGTAAATGTGAAGGGTGTAACATTCGAATTGCAATAAAAAGATGGGCAGAAAACACTTTAGAGAATATTTGTAGAATTGTTTCTGAAGTGTTAGCAGGAACGTCTACTGAGTTTGGAAACTGCTTACCTAATACAGACATGTTAAAGCAAACTGTACGTAGAATCAGGAGAAAGTGAAGTAGTGTGCATGTGGCAGATTTGAAATCTTTAAGTGACTTAATACCTGATATGTTATCAACTAAAACAGGTAAATTCATTATACATTGCAGTGGTAAAAGCAGTAGTTCTTCTAATGCCAACTGAATCTAATTTGCAACCATTATGTTCATGAGACTTTATTATAGTGGATAGAACATTAACGATAAATACATCAGAATGCAAGCAGATATACAAGTCAAGGTTATTCCCTCTGTACAGAGTATATTTACATCCAAAACTGAGCATATGTATGAACACTTTTGGTCATCTGTCATACACCTTTGAGAACAATTCACATTAACATTGAGACAGAAAATGGTGTTAAGTGACTTTGAGAAGGGTGCTGTTAATAGCATTAACAGAAACCTACCAAAATCCATGGCAAAGGGATGTTGGTTTCATTTCTGTCAAATTATATGGCACCAAATACAGAAGTTAAACCTTTTGGGTCACTTTGGAAATGATGTAGGCTTTTCAATATTGTATAAGGAAATACCTGCGCTGGCATTTCTACATCCAAATAACATTCTTTCTACATTTCATGAGGCTGAAAGAGATATGCCAGAGTATGGAGAACCACTGTATGATTTCTTTCAACAGAACTATTTGACAGTTAGACCTTGTCATTATGGGATTTGTAATGCAACCTCTGAAAAAAATCCTCCACTGTTTGATGTTTCATTTTGGAACCAGTTTGATAGCTGTACATTGGGTTACCCCAGAAGTCAAAACACTGTTGAGGGGTGGCACCGATATCTTAGAAGGTTACTGGGCAAAAAACAGTTGTATGTCATCAATGTACTACATGCAATTCAGCTTGAGCAAAATCACATAGAGGATTTGAAATTTAGGGCTCTTAGTTGTCTAGCTGCATGGCCTAAGAGATGACGATTACTTGATAGGGTGGCAGTGTTTTTATGTTTATCTAAATGTGGCCAATTCACATCAAGAGGATTTGTTCAACTAGTAGCACAGAATTGCTACTTTTAAATTATTCAGTAAGGATGCTGCAACCTAACAGTCTTTCACAGATTATTTATGGGTAATACTTGTTCATTACATTTGTATTTTGTAGCAGCAGCGATTGATTGCTTATTATGTTATCACACAGTTATAGAACTCTCTGGTTCTTTGCTGGATTTGTAAACAATGGGATGGAGAGTATCACACATGATCACAGTGGGACGTTTGTGTTGTGCACGCTTGCATAAAAAAAATGTACTTTGGTGAAACACAGTCGGTGGCACATGTTGGGACACTTGTGTTATTTTTGAACATAATATCGTATCACAAGGTTTTGGAGATACCATTCAGAAATTTGATCAAGCCATGTTATTATTTTCGACAAAAATATCCGATATTTAAAATGCAAACCTTATGATAGTAAATATATATATATATATATATATATATATATATATATATATATATATATATATATATATAATCCTTAGAAATAGACCAAAAGCTCCGAATAAAAGTTTAATGTTCAGCTCTGCAGCTACAAATAATCTTAAACAGCTGACAAGATAAAAACAAAATAGTTCCTCTGTTTTACAAACCACATTAATCTCAAGCGCTTTCACCCGGGCTCTCCCAGGCTTTGTCAAGATAAATAGTGTACTTCTCATCCTTCTTTTATACCTCACTAATTGGATGTGAATACACTTTAATTAATAAGATAATTGTATAATTAGCAAAATAACAATATATCTTATTTGCTAGCTGAAAACTGACCTCTTAAAATGCAGAATTAATACAGCTTCAATAAAAATACGTGTCATGATGTTGTACTTTAAAAATACACTTATATTTTGAACAATAATTCATATAATTTAAAATAATCTTAAATAACTAATTAAGTTTCAGTTTGTGTTATTTAACAACTTAAATAACTAAAGACAAATACAAAATTTTTCGTTACTTGTAAGACATTCTGCTCACTACTGTAGATATACTAAAAATAGCAACTGATGTATTATGAATCATTTTTTGACATTCTTGATATGGGCATCAAAAAACAAACAAAAACATGTTCACCTATAACTTAGCTCTCCTAAGCCTAAGGACACTACTTATGCTAATTGTGTCATTTAATCCAGGAAATTTCGAGGCATTAAGCCTCAATTGCCATAACAATTCCCTGTACTCTAGGGATGTCTCCCAATCCCCTCCTCTAGTACTGGGCATCACTTGTTCTAAAACTACAAATTTCAATGTCATCTGTTTGCAAGTTAAAGAATGTTTGTAAAAGGCATTTGTTAATTTTTTCTTGCTTATTTCGTATAAATGCTCATATATACGTTTCTTTAATGTTCTTTCGGTTTTGCCAACATAAAAACTCTGACAATGTTGGCAAAAACCTAAATAAACCACGCCTTTTGTGTTGCAATTAAACCTGCCCAGGGAAATAATATTAAGCTTCCTTGATTTTAAATATACACCTTTGTTGTTTGCCATTAAAGAACATTGTTTACAAGCATTACATCCATAAGTCCCAAATTTCAAGTGTGAATTGATGTTTTTATTAATTTGATTCATTTCTAATAAGTCTTTTAAATTCTTATTTCTCCTCCTAACAAAGAAGGGTCTGCTTGGGATTGATTTATTAATTTCCTCATTTTTGGCTAACACAGGCCAATACTTCCGGATGATGTTCTCAATCTCCATACTATTCAAATTAAACGTATGGAGAAAGGCATCTCCTCTTTCTATATACTGATCATTTCCACTATTAGTGCTTGGTTTACTACTTAAACTTTTTCCTAGTAATGGACCATATTGATCATCTCTTTTTGAAGAAATTTCTTCCACTAATGTGTCAAATAACTGTATTAGATAATCTTTCTCCAAAAACAACATCTTGAGAAATTCTAGTTCCTTGAAAAAAACATCATCCTCACTACACATACGAGAAGCTCTGATAATCTGACCCTTTACAATTCCCTTCTTTTGGGAAAATGGATGGTTACTTGTAAAATGCAAAAACATGTTGGAATAACTTTTCTTTCTGAATATGCTTGATTGAAATTTGTTCTTTTCATAATTTTTCTCCAACATGACATCCAAGTAGTGTAAGTGGCTAATATTTATTGAATATGTAAATCTAAGAAAGTCTGTCGTGGAACCAATGTAAGCCATAAATTCTTCAAAATCGTGAAGGTCACCTCCCCACAAAATGCAGATATCGTCTAGGTACCATTGGTAATGGATTATGTGTTTCATCCATTCAGAAGAGAAAATATATTTAGACTCCCAATAATGGAGAACTGTGTTGGCATAAGCAGACGCACAAGGAGTGCCCATGGCAACCCCTCTGTTTTGTTTGAAAAGTTCTCCATTAAAGGAAATAAAATTGTTACCTAGAATTGTCTCCATAAATTCTGCTAACAACCCAGTAATATTGGCATTAAAGCCTGCTGCATGCGTAATAACCTCAGTAAACCATTCCAGGCCTATAACGTGTGGTATACTTGGAAACAATTCCACTATGTCAATTGTTACCATAAATTTTGTATTTGTAAAGTATTCTTTCTTAATGTTTCCTAAAAACTCCCATGAGTCTTTGCAGAGGCAAGGAAATGTTGACACTAATTTTTTGATTGAAATATCTATAAATTTTCCTAATGGTTCTGTTATTCCTTTCGCACCTGCGACTATAGGTCTGAAATGTAATGGGTTAAGTCCTTTGTGGACTTTCGGAATGCCAAATATTACTGGTGTTAATGGTTTAGGTACTAATAGGTAATTATAAAGCTGTTCATTGATCGCTCCCTGCATCAAATGATCTTCCAACATGAATTTAATCCTTGAATAGGCTATATTACGCTCATTCAACGACACTTCGCTATACTGATGTGTGTCATGTAATAGTGTGTGTAAAATAGCCTCATATTCTTGCTTGTACATAAGTACAACACCCCCCCCCCCTTATCTGTTTTCATGACCCTGATTCCTTCAATTCTCAATAGTTTGATCAGGTCAAATGTTTCTTTAGATAAATTTTCAGGGTGTGTCAGCCCTTCATTACCCCTGATGTTTCTGATTTCAGCTTCCACTAATTCTTTAAAAATTTTCAATGCTGAATGTAGTGGGGGATTGAAGGTACTTGATCTGTACTACTAGGTGTGTAACTGCAATTTTTGAAAATTATTCTTAAATTAAGTTGCCTCATAAACAACTTTAAATCTAAAACTGTACTAGCAGTGTTTAAAGAATGTGAGGGAACAAAATGTAAACCTTTCGTAAACAAGTCGAGGAATTCAACTCTTGGTTCTAAATCTGTATAATTATAAATAGTAAAATTATTCTGTTTCCAAACTTTACAATTATCTAAATATGAAACAGTTATTACCTCACTTAAAGTCACTGTCTCCTGGTTCTGTTCCATCTCTGCATTTGGGGGGTGTACTCTTTGTTCCTTTGCCTCCCCGGAACATGTTGAAAAACCTGCTTTGGTTCCTGATTAACCTTTTGAGCGAGTCTTTCGCTTCTCCTAGGTGCCTGCATATCAGGTGTATCATCCCCATCATTATCATAAACAGTAGGAGCATTCACATTACTAAATTTGTTAAAATGCCATTGTTTTTTACTACTAAAAACATATGCTGTACCATTTTTGTAATCTGCCAAGTCCCGCTCAAGTTTTTTTATTTTTCTGGAGACCACTCTCATACAGTGGTCATCCACTTCTTTGAACGTGTTCTCATAGTCTCTTTTTATGCTATGAAAGTTACTGTTAGTGACAATTGTGACCTTTGTTGTAATGCTTGTAAACAATGTTCTTTAATGGCAAACAATAAAGGTGTATATTTAAAATCAAGGAAGCTTATAAAGCAGCACAGCTTGAGATTCAATATTTATTGGAATGTATCAAAGTGCAGCGCATTCCTAAGGGACTGTGCTTCAGTAAGTTTCCGAATAATGCGGTACCAGGCTCTGATTTATTCAAAGATCTAACTGAACTGTTCAACAAGGCTGGTCTAGATATGTTGAATCTTATGGTCAAAGACTATGAGGCAAAAGCTGCAGTGTTACTGGTTGAGGTTAATACCCTCAACAACACAATTGTCACTAACAGTAACTTTTATAACATAAAAAGAGACTATGAGAACACGTTCAAAGAAGTGGATGACCACTGTATGAGAGTGGTCTCCAGAAAAATAAAAAAACTTGAGCGGGACTTGGCAGATTACAAAAATGGTACAGCATATGTTTTTAGTAGTAAAAACAATGGCATTTTAACAAATTTAGTAATGTGAATGCTCCTACTGTTTATGATAATGATGGGGATGATACACCTGATATGCAGGCACCTAGGAGAAGAGAAAGACTCGCTCAAAAGGTTAATCAGGAACCAAAGCAGGTTTTTCAACATGTTCCGGGGAGGCAAAGGAACAAAGAGTACACCCCCCAAATGCAGAGATGGAACAGAACCAGGAGACAGTGACTTTAAGTGGGGTAATAACTGTTTCATATTTAGATAATTGTAAAGTTTGGAAAC